>NW_005871100.1:4824958-4826739 GCF_000147115.1 Myotis lucifugus | reverse complement strand
CGTTTCTAGCAAGGAGCCGGGGAGATGGAGACTGGGCCAAGGTCTCCGAGTTCCCTGCAGCTCTCTCCTTGCCGCACGTGGTCCCGGCTTTGAGAGCAGGAACTGTGGTCTCAGTAACAGATGTGCGGGCTGCCTGACCCGGTATAAGTGGCTGTGGATGGCTGATTTCGCTAATTCTGGGCCTGCTTTTCAGGAGCTTGTTTGTCTCTGCTCCTTTGATGTCAGGCTGTTCGCCATCATTTCTTACTGCCTTCAGTGTGATCTCGACTAATCTCTCTTCCCTCCTTCCTCGGCCCCCTCTAATTTTCTGCTTTTAATTTGTTGTGGGCTGGGAGACTACATAAATAGGCTTGTTAGGAGAGCGTCTTAATTAAGAGTCAATTAGACCTAGTTAAAGTGCATCGCCGGGTGACTGGTGCTTCCGCCGCTTCCAGCCCGGTTTGCTTCCTTCCTGCTCTGGGCCCGGCTCCAGCAGGCGGAGGTGGGGGGGCGCTGACCTCTGGGTAAGTGGGGCACCGGGATATTTACTTTCTTGTCACATTTCACTGCTGTCAAAGCTCAGGGAGGCTGGTCGCCCCGGAGGAGCCAGTGTGCTTAATGATTCAGGACACCTGAGTCTGACCCGATCCCCCCAGCTTCTCAGGCTCAGCATGATTTACAGGAGGAGGGAAGGGGATCCAGGAGGCAGGAGGCAGGGCCCGCTCTCCAGGGCGAGCCAGGAAGTAAGAGCGGGCTCCTCTGAGCAACGCACTGGTTTCCAGTTCAAGAAGGTTTGTCTAGGTCCGTCCCGTGTCATAGATGCTGGAGAATCTCAGCCACGACACCCACAAGGGCACTGGGGTGGGGGGAGCTAAGCCATGGGCATGGGAGCGGGGAGAGGGCCGTAGGAGACACTTGATATATGTAACACTGAAGTCCATTCCGTGCAAAAATGCTGCTGTATTATTTTAAATCTTCAGAGGATGACAGTATCTTTAGAGCCTCAGCGTTGTCTGTGATGCCCCTGTTAAATGGCATAAGCACAGTCGGTCACAAGGATCATGAAGTTTCCACCCCCATCTTGTATTAGGAAATGAAAATTAATTGTCCCCACCACGTCCCAGGGTCCTTCACCCTTCCTTCATTATACACAAACATACACTCTTTGGAAGGGAGACGACTCTTTCGTTTTTCCAAAGTTATAAAATGGCAAAAATAAAAACAAACGCGTACCCAGAGTCCATGTATCTTACTTCACAGGGTTCCGTGTTTCCTGTGAGCTAATTTCTTGTTTTTCCCACAAAAACTAATATCTTCAGCGACTGTCCCAGGCAGGGGTGTGCATGACTGACGCCAGAGTCTGTGTTTAGTTTTTTAAACATGGGATTTTGAAAAGAGGCAGAAAGGGAACGGCGCTTGTATGCAGGGAGGGGGTCGTACTGATCCGCTTTCGATGCTTAATTACAAATCTGCTCCAACTAATTTCCTTACTGTGCCCGCAGCTGCTGCTCTCCTGTCACCGGTTTATTTTTCTTTGAGAATCTGCAAGGCATCAGGCCCGCCCTGCAAGGCATCGGAGGAGAACCGGTGTCCCAGGTGCCTCATCACTGGTCTCGTTTGCAGGTCTGTTTAGTTGTTTATGTCTTGCATTCAAATCATTTATTTTGCTCAAACCCTCTTTTGCTTTGAAAATGATTTTAGAACGCCGGCCTGCTTTTATCACTGCACTGTTTGCCTCGCTGGGCACAGGAACAACACGGTTACTCACATCGCAGTTGCCCATCATCGCCGGGCAGGCCTTG
>NW_005871100.1:4654072-4824858 GCF_000147115.1 Myotis lucifugus | reverse complement strand
TAAAACTAGTCAGGACCCTGGGGGAGCGGGGTACTATGGATGTTAGGAAGTTGCGTTAGCATGCAACAGCATGTTAGAAAGCTTGCATGCCGGTTCCTGGGAGTCAGAGAGACCTGAGTGCAAATCCTGACTTGGGTTGGTTTTCTTAACCTCGGTGCCTCAGTGCTCCCACATGTAAGAGAGAGCAAGTAGCAGCTGATGTCCAGAGTGAAAATGAGAATTACATTGGTTAATGCTTGGAAAAGCCTAGGCAAGAAGGCCAGGCATGTGGTCAACTCAATACATGAGAATGGTTATTATTACTATTACTTGTTTCTTGGAGGAAGAAGAGCTGGTTGTTTGGCCAAATATTTCTGTTTCATGTTAGTTAATTTTGGTATTGTGGGAAATGATCTAAGCTGCTATCACATGAAAGTGTTATATAAATGTCTCTAGACAGGCTGACCAGATAATCTGTGGCCCAGACATGGACACTTTGAGGTGGAAATGTGCACCATCAATAATGATGCCAGGACAACAGGCATTGGTCAGGACCACCCCAGGCAAGCCAGTTCGTATTGACCCCTTGCTATGGGAACCTCACACTGAAAAAATTATTAGAAATGGAAACAACCTTTGATATTTCCTAGTTCAACGCTCCAATTTTACAGACAAGGAGAATACCATCTTGAGCAGTGATGTCACTTCCCCCATGCCACGCAGCTAATAACTGAAAGCCAGTCTGCAGTGCCAGCCATGAATTTGAACTCTGACTGTTCCGTGATAGTGTTCTGTTTTCCAATAGATACTAGAGGCCCGATGCATGAAATTCATGCATGGGTAGGGTCCCTAGGCCTGGCCAGCGATTGGGGCTGATCAGGTTCCCCTGCTTCCCCGCCTCCCTGCCTCCTCTTTCCCTCGCTCCCTCAGTACCCCGCTGCCACCACTGGTCACCTACCATGTTCCGCACCACCCCCTGGTGGTGAGTATAAGTCATAGTGAGTGATTGAACTCCCGTTCTCCCAGTCGAATGCCTGAGGGGACACTTTGCATGTTAGCCTTTTATATAGAGAGACTAGAGGCCGGGTGCATGTAAGTCTGGGAGCCCTCAGGGGATGTCCAGCTGACAGCTTAGGCCTGCTCCCCCTGGAGAGTGTGAGCCTGGCTTCTGGCTGAGCGGCGCTCCCCCTGTGGGAACGCACTGACCATCAGGGGGCAGCTCCTGCATTGAGCCTCTACCCCCTGGTGGTCAGTGCATGTCATAGCAATCGGTCATTCTGCTGTTCGGTCAATTTGCATATTAGCCTTTTATTGTATAGGATTCCCATTGCTTCTTTATTTCTTCTACTGAATGAGTCCCAAACCACCCTACTCTTCCTCCCTCCATTTCATACCAGAACAACTGAGAAATGTGCAAAACAGGCCTCTGAAGGGAAGGCTTGTCATTTTTAACCTCGATGCCCAGGCTGTTGTTCAGGCCACTTTCTCTTCCTATGCGGCCAGTCATGGGTTGAAAGAGAAAAGGAACAACTGTCCCCTCCTTTCTTTCCATTAAGAAAGTTCTTGTATGTCTCTCTCTTGATTATTCCTTGTACCATTTTCCTTTGGGATCAGGATGTGACAAATAGTTCCTAACCAGGATACCCGCTTTCCGTCATTTTCCCAAAGCACCTCCCCCAGGACACATTTGTTTCATATGAACATGCATCTGTAGACCCTGTTAATTATACAATTAACACTAATATTTGCATAATAGTATAGATTTCAGCAGCTTTCACTTCAGGTGGCTTTGTTACATTAGTTAGACAAGGCAAATATTCCATATTCAGGAATGGACTTTAAAGAGACCAAGGAGCCAGATGATTAGAAATCACAAGTGTCAGGCCTCCCAAGGTACATCACCAGCCTCCCTCTTTAAGGAAGACCACATTTTATAACAATGCTCCCATGCAAATGCAAATTTATGTAGATCACTTACTTAGACTCTGGCATTAGTAAGTTAATCTCCATGTTCACCATCCTCTCCTTTTTGCCTTGAAAGAGATGATGTGGTCCCAGCCATATCTCCCTAGGTTTTACGGTTGGCATGCCCGTAAAGAGGATGAGAGGTGCATTTCCCAGGCAGCAGGCTTCCCCTCCCCAGGATGTTTTGTGTTGAACTGGCTGAGGCACGAAGCCATCAGGACAGGATGGGTCGCATGCTTTCCTCTTGGGGTATGGTTCAGTGATGAGTGAGGCACCCACCTGGACAGTCACATACCTCCCAGACCCTGCTGGGTGTCTGCTGGGGGAATGTCCACCGGATCCTTTTCAACACCCTTAGACGTCAGTTAGCCTAACACACTGCCTCGCGTGCTGTGTTAGGCACTTAGATTTAGCTCTAATTTACATCTCTGATTAACAGCCCATTTTTGGAACAATGGTCTAAGACATGCAGATGGAAAACTGTTACTTTCTCAGAACCCGGTTAGAAATAAGTGAGAATGCAAAATGAGGCTTGCCAAAACAAGTAAAGTCTGAGAAACTGTCAGAACCAAAAGAAGTCTAAAGAGACGTGACTACTAAATGTCATGTGGTGGTCTGAATGAGATACCAGGTAAAAGTTCAGTAAATCTCAATGAAGTATGGACTTCAGGTAATATTAATAATGTACCAATCTTGGTTCCTTAACTGTAACAAATGTACCTACTAGTGTAAGATGTTAACAATAGGAAAATGTCATATGGTATGTAGACATGCTATGTATTATCTTGACAACTTTTCTGTAAATTTAAAACTGTTCTAAAATTTGAAGTTTATTTAAAAAATAATAATAATAATAAACTACACATGCCGAGAAGGTGGCACTCTAGCGATTTCATCTAAGGAGGCATGTGAGTCATGGTGAAGAGCACAGGCTGATGTCAGATAGATTTGAGCTCAAGGCCTGTCTCTACCTCTGTCTGACCCTGACAGGTATTTAACCTCTCTGCCTCAGATTCCCCATCTGTAAATTGGGATGGTTAGAGTGTCTGCCTTGTGGAAGCTGTGAGTATTAAATGCAATAAGGCAGGTCAGTCCCTTAGCATACTGATTGGCACATTGGAAGAACCAAAGAAACTTTAACAACAATTTCATTTTTCCTACAGTGCAGTTTAAAAAGAAAGGTGGGGGGGGTGTGATATATTTTGTTTTATAAAAACAGAACACGAACTAAGGCAGCAGAGAAGGTCAGACTGTGTGGTCTCTTGAGCATCGAGACCCAGGGACAGTGCAGGCCCCTCCCCAGCCCTGACCAGGATGTGTCCACATGAGCAGGGATGAAGGGGAGCATGTATAACCATGGCTCCTGGTGGCCTGGGAGACAGAGGACAACAGGCCACTTCTCTACACAGAAGTACAGGTACCAACCCCTCTGCTTAGCCTTGGAGATTCCCGACCAGACCCCAAACCACACTGCCAGCTCGTCACGCATTTCTCCCATTTGTGGTTCCCACTAAGCTGCGTGCTTTCCCACCTCCACACTTGGCCTCTGTTCTTTCTGTTCTCCATCTGAACCCCACCCCTTCCATCTTTGTCTACTACCCAGTCCATGCAAGTGCCTTCTCAGTGAAGACCTTTCTTAGCCTCTTTGCTGTAGGTTGGTGTTTAAATAAGTAATAATACAAAGCACCTCTTGTTAATCCCCCACTGGAAGGGTTCACCCTTCTTCCACCCTCCTGGAGGGCACTCACGGGGAGAAGAATGCAGGCAAATAGGGTGGCTATTTGTCCTCTCATCCTGGTCTCTTTGGAAGATTACAAGCTCCATGAAGGCAGAGGCTATATTTTACCTATTTATCAGCTCTATTCTGACAGGACAGCATCCAGGCCAGGGTTTCTCAGTCTTGGCTGGTAATTCGTTGCCAGGGGGGCTGTGCTGTTCAGTGCAGGATGTTGAGCAGCATCTCTGACTTCTACCCGTTAGATGCCGGTACCGCTCTGAACCTAATTGCGACAACCTGAAATGTCTCCAGACTTTGCCAAATGAATTTGGGGGAGTGGAGAGCACATCACCCTGGTTGAGAACCACTGCTCTAGGCTCTTAATGAAAACATTTTAAAATATTTTATTATAAAAAATGAAAAGTATACGTAAAAGTAGAAAGGAGTAATAAACCGTATGAATTCATCACACCTCTCCAATCACTTAATATTTTGCGAATCTTATTTCATCTACCATCACCTACTATTTTTTTGGAGTATTTGAAAGCAAATCTTAGGCAATGTATCGTTTCACTCATAAGTACTTAAGTATATATATCTCTAAAAGAGGACTTAAAATTATTAGAATACCACCACATCTAACAAGAATAATAATTATTCCTTACTATTATCAAATACACAGCAAATGTTCAGATTCCCATGATTATCTCAAATCACATCGACTTTTTAAAAAATCGGTTCACATCAGGATTAAATAAGGCCACAAAATGCATTTAAATTCATTTTATCTATCTTTATGACATTTATTTTTGAAAATAATTAATACATATTTTAAATTACTGACAGTGAGAGGTGCTGAACCTAATTTTGAGGCAAAGGAAGAAGATTCCTTGAAGTCGGTATGAAATTTTCTTCCTCGAAAGCAGTAAAGATAAACAAACTCATGATCTTGGGCGTTGGTTTTGTTCTGCTCAGAGTCACCATTGACATTACTTTTGTTGCCTAAAATATCATTTACTTCATGTGTTTATCAACAAATACCTTCATTTTATTTTAAGTGTATTTTTAATGCTCAAAAATCAAATTTATACATTTATTTATAAATAAGTCAATGCATTCTCTTAGAGAGAATAAAGCACCTTCCTCTGCATGGCCTTTCACTCCAAAGTCAAGTGGAAATGGAAAGTCACCTCCTGTTGATATTGGTTGCTCGTCTGAGGACCAGGAAATTCAGATATTTAAAGTAACTGCTTGGCCAATAGTCGCTTTGATCAGTGGTGTACTCATGTTTAAACATATGTTTCCAGACTTCAGGTAATGACTTTCTCTTTGTGTTTACAAGATTATTCCTACAGCAAAATAAGCGTATGATTTATTTTTCTCCGCAAAAGTAACCTCAGGGTGATCAGAAGAATTATCTCTCTATCATGCTGCACTGTTGTTTGCTTGTAGAAGCTGCAATTTGTTTTCCTCTCTTGAAATGTTTGCTTTCCTTCTGACAAAGGGAATACTTGGAGATATATTATGTATGCATGTGCCTTATGCATGTATTCCTGCCCGTGGGTAGAAACCTGGTGTCCCACGGAAGAATGTGGCATTCGATTGAAAGCCAGTGAGCCTGGGAGTTTTCCAACAGTTACAGTTCACGGTTCTGCTCGAAGCAAATACCTCCAACTGTGGATAATGGACCTTCCTAGAGAACCTGAGACAAGTTGCTGGTTAATGTCTCTGAAACAGCCTGTTAAGACTGTTACTACAAATTAGAGTCTGGATCATTCCGAAACCCAAATAGACTTCTTTCATCTTCCAGATGGCCGTCTGATTGGGAGCTGGGCAGGATCACATTTCAGGTTGTGACTTAATGATTCAGGACAATATTTACGGTTATTACTTGACAGAGGGCAGTGAGGAAAATTAAAGCACAGCCCCATGCTTCATTTATGACAAAAAACAAATTCATGGCAGGGTTGTAGATTAGAGATGGCATCTCCAAGCTCCAGGCAAAATCCAGGCACAGTTCTGAGCTGACCCACCTGACCAGGTACAGCTTGGTTAGGCGGGCAGGTCCTGACTGGGAGACTCCAGTCCACATACTCTCTCTAGAAACAAGCAAATAATTCTCTAATAGGAATCTTGTGAAAGACAGAGCTTTGAGTGAAAGATTTCAGAGGAGACCAATAATGCAATTGTGTTCTTTGCTGGTATGACGATTACATGCAGCTGAAATATTATGTTTTGGGGGCACATTTTGGACTTTATTATTACAGTTGGTGATATCAGCAGGAGGAAAGATAATTGTGTTTGCCAGTGTGGGCATTCTGTTTATGTAGTGTGTAATTTCTGCATTAACGTTTCCTTCTAAAACACGCTCTACGTGATATAATATTTATCTCTTCCATTACCCAGAATTTTAGGAATTCTGCAATTGGGTGCTATGGGGAAGAGGAAGACAAGATGGGGAAGACGGGGCACAGGAAAGGGATAAATAAAGTTTGAGTCAGTTAATGAAAGTGTAGATTGCCAGAAGAAAAGCCAGGAGAAAGTTTATCTCGCTCCATTAATCCTCCACTCTGTGAAATGAGAATGCACATATTGTTCTGAGGGGAAAAGAGAGAGAAAACGGAACCATATGCCATTAATACATTTGACCAACTGTGACATTTTTTAAATAAGGTTTTAACTGGCTTTATTATACCAACTGTGTAATTTCAAAATGACTCTGTCATCTATTATATCTATTATAAACAAGTACTCTGTTTAACCAAGCCAGTAATAACCTTCACAGACTGAGAAGGCTGGGATCTGAGCGAACCAAGCCCTCTGATTGTTTAGAAAGGGGAAAAGAGATTATTCGGCTAGAAACACACAAAAAGAACATTACCTTAAAAAAATTTTTTAAATTTATCACACCAATAATTTGATATCCTTTTCTGTGGTGTGTTGGAGTGTGCGCGCCATCTTGGTTCCATACTCACAGTCTAGCTTCCAAAGGGACAGCAAAGCAGGGCTGTGTGAACACAGTGGGGCGCCCCGCCGAGAGGGCTGTTTCTGGAGAAGGTGTGGTCAGGCTGACTTACAGGGGAGTCACGACCTCCTCCTTAGGCCTTGAGGGGGGTGACCAGTGAATACTTGCTGAATGGAGCCAGTTGAGGGAAGGAGAGATTCCTGGACTTGTCAGCAAACACATTTTATCCAGCAGCCTCCCTTGCAGTTTTGCAGACCTATTGATCTGAAAAGCAATACAGATCAAATTTTCGTGTAGGAAGAGGAGTTTTCTCCTGAACCAATGACCACCGCGTTCCTTCCCCTGGGAGCTCAGTGGTCCTGTGAAGGGGGAGCGGAGGTGTCTGAATTGCTACACGAGGTGGCATTTTCCTTAGAGCAGAAGGGACAGGGGGCGTTCCGTGTCTGTTCTTACCTTGTGATGAATAGAACCTATTTCCAACAGACGGACTCTGTCCTCCAACTCAGCCAGGCAGCAGCTCTGAGCCTGGTTTACCTTCAAACCTGCGATGGGGGGTGAGGGTCCAGGCCCAAACGGAAGGCGTTGCACAGACTCGGTGAGAGGTGGATGCAGGCAGCGTGGCGGTGTCTGCCAATTAGGGGCGAAGTGAAACAGATGACACCTGACACTGGGTGGAGGAGGCAGGAGGGTTCAAATGCGGATTGGATTCTGTTTTCACCAAAAGGTCAGCTTTAATCAAGTTCCCAATGTAAATATGACCAATATAAACTAAATCATGGAGGTTAAACGGCTGCTCTCGAGGTCAGTGACTCTTGGTCAAGCTGGAAGATTTCACATCAAATGGACCGGTTGGAATTTACCTGGAGGCCCTCAGTGCCCTGCGGTGAAACCCGAGCCCGCAGGCCTCTCCCAGCTGCTGGACAGGGTGCAGAGAGAGCTGAGCATGGCAGGGCGTCTCCGCTGGCAGCTCAGCGGTTGAAAACCAGATGCAGGGGCCTGGGTTTCCATAAGCACAGGCTGCAGTCTCTCTGGGGCCGAGAGTCAAAGTGAACGTTTGATGCACGAGCGGATGCATCTGCTTCCTGAAGGCCCCAGGGAAGGACACCAGGGAGGGGACCCTCCCCCACTTGGTTCTGGACGCCGCAGTCCCTGCAGAGCCTCAGGCCACCCTGACACGATGGGCTACAAGGTCTTGCTGTAGAGATGGGGCCACTGTGTCCCACCAGAGGCAGCCCGGCCTGGAGTCGGGTGGACATAACCCTGATGATCTGGACACTTGAGGGTGTCTTCCGTCTTCCCGCCCTTTAGCTCTGCCTGGTCCTGTGGAGTCGCATCCATGGCATCGTTGGTCTCTGACTCCTGTGCACCCGCTGCCCAGCGCCCCCAGTCCTGTCCTCATTCCTCCCGCACTGTCTGCCAGTCCCTGCCTTCTTGGAGTTTACACACTTCCAAAGGGACCAGGGCGAGAAGACAAATGGCCACCCTACAAGGCACCCCCTGTCTTCTGGCACTTGTCACAGTGGGTGCCCTCCAGGAGGGTGGAAGGAGAGTGAACCCCTCCAGTGGGGGGTTCACAAGAGGTGCTTTCTATTATTACTTATTTAAACACCAACCTACAGCAGAGAGGCTAAGAAAGGTCTTCACTGAGAAGGCACTTGCATGGACTGGGTAGTAGACAAAGATGGAAGGGGGTGGGGTTCAGTAGAGAACAGAGAGAACAGAGGCCAAGTGTGGAGGTGGGAAAGCACGCAGCTTAGTGGGCACCACAAATGGGAGAAATGCATGATGAGCTGGCAGTGTGGTTTGGGGTCTGGTGGGGAATCTCCAAGGCTAAGCAGAGGGGTTGGCACCTGTACTTCTGTGTAGAGAAGTGGCCTGTTGTCCTCTGTCTCCCAGGCCACCAGGAGCCATGGTTATACATGCTCTCCCTCATCCCTGCTCATGTGGACACGTCCTGGTCAGGGCTGGGGAGGGGCGTGCACAGCCCCTGGGGGCTCTATGCTGGGAGAGATCGGCAGCCGCTGGGTCCTTCCACCAGGCTCCTCAGCACTGCACCAGTCGGGCTGAGCCGCCCCTGTCCCTCTCCTCCTGGAGAAGTGTGCCCAGGTGCCACTCGCCTTAGCAGCCACCCAGCCCTGGGGGCAGGTGGCCGCAGGAAGAGGTGTGAATGTGGGTGTGCAGGAGTGGGGGACAGGGACTCACATCCACTGAGGGCTGCGATATGTCTGTCGCTGCTCCAGGCACCTCGCCTGCAGCATCACCTTTAATGCACACGGCCTTAGCTCCACTGTGCACCCCAACATGGTGAGAAATGGAGCTTTTCTTAAGGACCCGCAGTTCCAAGGTGGCACAGGTGGAGCTCAGAGCCAGAACATCCTGGTTATAAAGCCACACAGTGAGTGTCACCTCCTCTATCCCATCTGAGTGGCAGTGTGCCCAGCAGTGACCCAAAGGGGAGGCGCTTCCAGCTGGGAGCCTGTTGCTGCCCTGGCTGGGGGCGGGGGGCGGGGGGGGGGAGGGCATCCTGGTGAGCGCCCCACAGGCTGAGATGGGCATCGTGGCCCAGCACTGCTTTAAGACCGGTGTCAGGGCAAGGTGGCAGCTGTCTCCTAGCCGAGGGGGGGCGTGTGCTGGCCCTGGCGCTTTGCGGGGCTCATGGCACTTGAGCACTCAGCCCAGGGGAGTTATCAGGATGGAGAAGGAGCAGGAAGGCTGCCAAGTCCGTGTCAGAGTTACCGAGTGGGGCCTGGCTCAGGAGCAGTTTGGGTGGTCCGGTTGGTGCCTTCCCAAAACAAGCTGGAGACGCCTGTGTTCCCGGCCGCCTCCCTCTGCGGCCCTAACCTGGCAGCCCAGGCCCGGGCCTGGGCTTGGAGAGCTCATTAGTGAGAAACTGTCCCGTCTGGGCAGACTGCGCCAGAAGAGCAGGTGGTGGGATGAGAAAAGCTGAAGCCACCCACTCTGAGAACTCAACAGAGCCGTCTGGGCAGGGGAAGGACCCCGGAGCAGGGAGGGTCCCGGAGCTCAGGGTGCAGCTCCACCCACTGTGCTCCTTTGGCAAACCACAAACACCTTGCAGACAGATTTCAGTGCCAACGATTGGGAATTAGCCAGACCCGGGTTCAAATCCTGGTTCTCACACTAGTTGTGTGACCCTGAGCAAATCACTTAACTCCTCTGAGCTTCATTTTCCTTATCAACAAAATGGCGGAAAAGGCGGTTTCCTCATAGCATGGCTGTAGGATTAATTAAGCAGCAGAGATCCTAGACTGCTTGGCCCAGCGCCCTGCACATTGTAATTATTCAAAACATGGTAGATCAATGGCTAGTCCTCTAACCAGAGTCATGTTGCCTCTGTCTCTTGTCTCCTTTCCTGGCTCAAGGACATGCCCATTGGAACATCCGCAAGGATGGGGCCACCACTGAGGGACATCAACTGTCCCATGGGGACAATTATTGGAGTGAATAATTCTAATCCCAAAGCAGTTACATACGGTGGGCAGCTGGCTTTCTGCACATGACTGATGACAGAGAAGAACCTGCATTCACTAAGGGGTTGGTGTCCTGACCCTCGGACTCCTTGGGGTAGGGCAATAGCTTCATCCTCCTTGTATTCTCCATCTGTCAGCCTTCCTCTGCCCCCCAGTTTCTTGTCTTAAAAGGCTTTCTTGATGCATATTTGTTCGACAAATGATTTTTAACAAATTGCTTGGGCATCGCAGACAGCCAGGCTGGTTGTTGTGAGGCTGACCCTCCATAGCCCCAGCTCTGGAAGCTCCGGGGACCGTGAGTGAGCCCACGACGCCCAGCTGTGTGCCTCTCCAGACCGTTCAGCCTCCAGACCACAGAGAGAGTCTCCGAGAGAAGCGACCTCAGGGACTGTTTACTGTTCCTGCTTCCTGCTGGGCCAGCTCCAGCCGGCGCACAGATGGCCCTTCTGCGTTTTACTCAAAGACAACTGAACCCTCACAGGACCAGGCAGAGTGTAGAAATCTGGAGAGAACGACCGTGATGATCTGAAGATGTCTGCTTTTCAGCCCACTCAGAGTTTAGCTTGGGTTTGGGTCAAAGGTCAGGTCAATGTTGAAACGCTCCCTCCAGGTCACCCCAGGCTGGGAAGGGGCCCTTTGGGTCTGCTTTGAGACAGCCATCGCCAATATCCTTGTCATCACTCCGTCCTGCCCCTTTGGAGGCTGGGCTATGAATGTTTTGCTTCTCCTGATGTTAGTTGAGCCTGATGGTCACTGGGCCGTTATGGCCGACTGCCCACCACATCTGTCTTTCTGTCCAGTTTCCCCAAGACAGTACCCCTGTGTTCACCTTCCCATTCCTTGGCTTGTCTCTGTGCTCACAACAGATTCAGGGCTCCTTGGTTCGGAGAACTAAGCCCAGTGGGTTTTTCTGGACTCTCCCCCCCCCCCCCCCCACAATAGAGGCGATGATGGAGAAAGTGCTGCCCCCAGCCATAAAAAGAGGGCTGCCCGTGATGCTGTTACAGGGAGCAGCCCTGCCTTCAGCTAAACTCAAGGCCAGGGGGTGGATTAGAACCTCCTCTGACAGCAGGAGCTCCCCATGATCATGACAACTCTCCAAGGTTAGGGGAGCCACAGGGCCTAGAGAGGGGAAGGGGGCTGGGAAGGGATTCGGATGCCATGCTGATAAACCCTAATGCACCTGTGAGGGGTCTTTTGTCTGCATGCTGTACATCATGATGTGTTCCAAAGACCCAACTACCACCTCCCTTCTGGCTGACTCATGAGTACTGGATATTCTTCCAAACCCAATGGCACAGTGGGCTACCAGGCACCAAGCATAGTGTGTTAGGTAAGAGCCAGACTCTGGAGCCAGAGTGTGTGGGTTTGAATCCTGGTTCTACCGCTTATTACCTGTGTGGCCTCAGGTGAATTCCTCAGCCTCTCTGTGCTTCCATTTCCTCAGCCATAGAAGAGATGTGATAATAGGACCTACCTCCTATTATCAGAATATAAGAATATAAGAATCAGATGAGGTAATATCTGAAAGCGCTTATATAAGCACCTGGCATGCAGTAAGTGTTTGTTAAATATGGTAAAAATTCAGGGATCTAATGTCTATTTTTCCATAAGATAGTGGAGTAAATATTGAGCAGATGCTCTGTGCTCTGAAGTCATTTTTGGTTGTCATAGCTGTGATTTGCTACTGGTACCTAGGAGGGAGAGGCCAGCTACTGCTAAATTCATCCTACAACGTACAGTTCAGTTCAAGCATCACTTCCTCTAGAAAAAAACTTCCTGGAACTCTCCCCAGGAGGCTGCATTTGAGGATTTCCTCTCCACTTCCACAGCCCCTTGTGCACCTTCTTTTTATCCTGCATTATAATCTTGGGTGCTCTTCTCTGATTCTTCCATTAAACCATCAGCTCCATGAGGTCAGACACTGTAATCATTTCTATTTACCACCACCTAGTACACTTCCTTGCACATAGATGATCAATAAAGTTGGGATGTTAATGGGATGAATAACTATTGGGAATATCACCAATATATAGTTGATTAATTAATTGAAGGAATGGATCAATATGAGTGCCATGAACTATATTAAATGTTTGCTTTCTTCCTCCTTTGATTTATTTATCAAGTACCTACTATGTGCCAATCACTGTACATATCTCTAAGAATGTAGAGATGAATAAGACTTAGTCTCTTCCTTGTGAAGTTTGTAGTCTGGCTGAGAACACAGATCCACAAATTAATCCCTTCCCCCCACCCCCCTTAAGTCAATAAATGCCACCACTATTTACCCTGTTGCTCAAATATTTTTTTAAAAAGGATTTTTCTACATTCATCTCTTTTTCACTTATCCACCTCAATGAACCCAGCAGAAGGTCCCATTGAGTGTACCTCTCAGTCATAATACCCTTCATCTTTATCCTTCATCTTCACCTTTATTCTACTACTGTGATCAAAGCCAGCATCTTTCTCTTTGACTCATTGGTCTCCCTGCTTCCAGTCTTGACCTTTATAATTAATTCTTCCCATTCATTATAGCCTGAATGATCTTTTAACAATTTAAACATGTCACTTGCATTCTTGACATTAGTTGCTCCCCATCACACTCTTGCCATTCCTACCAGGATCACTGCTCTCAGTACTTCCCTCCTTCCCTTAATAGAATTTTGCTTTCATTCTCTTGCCATGGCTTCTTGGTGGGAAGACTGTGTTTCCCTACCCCTTGACCTTGAAATTGGCCATGTAAATCCTTTGGCCAACGGGATGTTAGCAAACATTTTGCAAACAGAGTCTTGAAATGTTCTTGCACAATTTGGCATGCCTCTCTCTTCCTATGACCCACCAAAAGATACTATGCCTCAGTAGCTCCTGATCCAAGGAAAATATGTGTGGAGACTTGTGGGGCAGATTGGAACCTAACCTGTAGCCTGGAAAAAAGCCCTGCCAACCCACACACCTGCAAACACAGCCAGCTCCATGGGTGTTCAGCCTATGCCGTCATACAAGACTCCTTGCTTAGAAGGACCCCGGGCTTGATTTAATGGCTCTCCTGTCATTATTTTGAAATTCAGAATATTTTTTTTACCAAAGAGCCCCATATTTTTATTTTATACTGGGCACCAATTATGTTGGTGGTAATCAAGAAAAATAAATGTTATTATTTATATTATTTTACATGGTTTCATTTATATTCTTTCTTCACATTGTCTATCAACTTCTGAAATTACCTAGTTCACTTGTTTACTTTTTTACCACTGTCTCCTCCAAGCAGAAACTAAACTCCATAACAGCAAGCACCTTATTTGTCTTGTGTGTCTTTGTATATCCAGGGCTGGCTGCATCAGGGGCTTTCAGAAACTATTTGTTGAATAAACAAGTGAAGAACTTTCAGAGCTTCCAGAATCAGGCTGTGAGAGTTTCATAGACAAAAGCATTGGTTCTACTCGAAAGAAGTATGTTTACAGAAGAAGCAATGCTCAAGGTTGTTCATTTCCCTCACTCACCCTTTCCTATCTTTTATTTATTCAGAATGCCCAGTGAAATTAAGAACTTCTACAAAATCTAGTTGGAGGAAAGTATAAGAAAGGTTTCTTTTCTTGGAACACTCTGAGAATAAGTTCACTTGCTCAAGGTTGGGATGGAGTACAGACTGCTTACTGTCCCTCTGGAGTCATTCTTTCTATTAATTTAATTTAAAATATGTTTTTATTGATTTTAGAGAGAGAGGAAGGGAGCGGAATAGAGAGATCGAAACATTGATTGGCTGCCTCCTGCACCTCTGCTACTGGGGATTGAGCCTGCAACCCAGGCATGTGCCCTGACTGGGAATCAAACCAGTGACCTCTCACTTCATGAGTCAACACTCAACCACTGAGCCACACCAGCCAGGCTCTATTAATTTTTATAATATAATGCCCAGAGTTGTCTCTCCGCTTGGGCCTCCCTTGTAGCTAGTTGTGCTATGTGACTCATGGCAGCCAATAAGATATGAGCAGAAATAAACTGTACAATAACAACTACTTTACAGAGTTGCTGTAAGAATGAAATGAGCTGGTATTGCACACATAGGGTTTGGAGCTGTGTCTGACTCAGAACGAGCAATCAATATATACCAGTCACTCTGATTGCTCTTGAAACTTTCAGTTTTGCACTCACTGTGGGAGGATTGATCATGAACCTTCCACTATTCTTATAACCATGTGGTGCCATGAGTTTCTCATTATTGCTTCAGAGACTGTTTGTTTATCGGTGTTTAGCAGAGTCTATTATCTTTCAAGAGATATTGCAATGAAAAGAAACTAACCAAGTACCTCTTCTCTCATATTCCAGTTCCTGTGGGCAAAAGTATCCTCAGGGCTTCAGAATACTCATCCCAGCTTAGATCTGATGTTCATGTTCAGTGCTCACATGAGGCTTTACCCAGCACAGGCATGTCCAAGGGCAATTAGAGGCTCAGTAGAAGTGGCCAGAAGCATGTGTGCTTTTTAGTAATAACTAGCTCCCTATGTACAATATTTCCAAAACACTGTGCTAGAAAACTGGGGCCAGTTATGAGAGAAAAAGAGAGACAACATAATAAAATAGTTCCCCTGGGAAGCAACTGATTCTGAAGTTGTATTATACATTCACGACCCTTTCTTGTGTCTTTCTGACGTGGCCAAATAATACAGAGCTTGTAGTTGGAGCACAAGACCTTGAAGACAGACAACCTGGGTGTAAGTCCCAGCTCCACTCTCCATCTGGGTGACATTGGACCAGTCACAGTCTCACCAAGTGTCTAAGTGCAGAACAGTAATGTCCACCTCGCACAGCTGTGGTTGATCTGGGGAGTAAATGAGATGAGGGATGAAAGTGTTTACAATGGCATCTGGACCCCAGTGGGCTGCCATGGTTATTACTGGTGCGTAGTCCAAAACTAATTGGGCCCAAGGCATCTCTGCCACATAACTTTCAACAGGACTTCCCGATGACAGAGCTGGTTCCGCAAGTCACCCACAATCCACTGGCCCAGTTGACAAATCATTTCTATTCTCCCCGAGAGATTTCAATTCCCTATTATTCTGGTCAAACTGAAGAATTCATAACTGCCCCCTGCCTTTAGTGTTCAGCATTTTAAAGCGTGTTCCATAAACAGACACATTCTCCTTTTAGCCCAGCCCCTCCCAGCCAGGACCATCTCTCATGGAACATTCCCACCCATTTCACTGCATTTCCACACTCGGACCTGGTTCATGGCCTTGGGAATCACACCCTCCATTGGCTCCTAACCACGGGTGACTCGGAGCCGGCCTCTCGAAGGGGCTCTGACGGGTCTCTTGGGCTGAGGTGTGGGCCCAGGACATTGTAAGCAGCAGGAAATTCCCTCAGAGCTGCACAGGCGATGGCTAAGGTTCATGGGAAAGTGCTTGCACACGGGCAGACTCGGGTTCCTCAACTCCGAAGGGACAGGAGCAGAGCTCGTGAGAAACTGGGATTAGAGTTAGGTAGGGCTCGGCCCCTCTCCCCCTGCACATTTATTCACACCCTTCGCTGCATTTTCTCCCAGAAAGCAGCGAAAAGAAGCATGAGCCACACAGTGCAGCAAGCCCAGGCTAGACCAAAAACAACAACAAAACTCTCCCATGGCCCCACTGGACAGAGCTCACTTCTTGGCCAGCATGCAAATATCTGTAATGATACAACTCGGGAATAAGTCTTCTCATATTCTACTGGTCTTTGTTATTGAATCAGTAACAGTTTCCCATTTTAAATGTATACGCTACTCTCCTGAAAACAATGTTCAGTGTTTAACAATAAGTTAACAATAGTCCTCCATCGCACATAACCCGGCACCCGGAGACAGCGAGAGGAATAGGCGATCACCCGGACGGAGTGCAGTTGCAAGTACATGGGCCTCCGTGGGTCTCTTGCATTCTCCTCGTGCAATAATGAAGGCATTAAATTACCAGCTCAGAGGCCCCAATTCACACAGAAATAATATCGCTTTATTATTTCTAATCTTATTAACTTAGAAAATAGTCTGGAGATGTAATGTCATCCCAGAACAGTGAAAATATTGATTATGGGAAGCTGCCTTCATGGATAATTCAAGGAGCCTGATTTCATTTAATTTCTGTAATTTTTAAAGCATTTTAAATTTTCTATGAAGCAAATAATCCTAAATTATTCCATAAATAATGCAGATATATGGTCAGATTACTTAGTATTTACCAGTTACACACTTTGCATTATGAGTTAGAAAGAAAAGATGGTTTTAAATCCTGTTTTCCTATCCCTGGGGTCTTCCTTGAGGCAAATAGGCCTTTAAAAATATATATTGCAATTTAAAAAGATAAATATGGATGTTATCAATAAAGGACTTGTGACAATCCATCGACACTGTCATCTTCTAGTAATTCGGTTATGTCCAAAGCTGAAACCTCAGTACCCGATGATTTGAAATTATGACTGCAAGGAAAAGAAAGCATATAGCCAGGCGTCCCAGCGCCGACCCACTGAGGCTGGCCTACAGAGAGCCCTTCACCCTGCCCGCACCTCTTTCTCCCTGCCCCCTGGCAAAGCTCTAACTAAGGGCAGGTCCAAAAAGAAGCTTCCATTTCCCCAGCCACACCCACATTCTCCCCTCACTCTAGAAAGAAAGGCGGCCCAAGTCCCAGCCTCTGGTGAGTAGGAAAGACCAGCTACGGGTGCCAACAGCTTAGTCTACCATTTAATGAACACTTACGTTCTCCTCGTAATGCCAAGACCCAGGCTGGGCTCTGAGGGACGCAAGACTAACCAGATGGAATTTCCTTCCTTCAGAAAGTTTCCAATGTGGTGTATGTCTAGATCAGTGGTTCTCAACCTTCTGGCCCTTTAAATACAGTTCCTCATGTTGTGACCCAACCATAAAATTATTTTCGTTGCTACTTCATAACTGTAATGTTGCTACTGTTATGAATCGTCATGCAGGATGGTCTTAGGCGACCCCTGTGAAAGGGTCGTTCGACCTCCAAAGGGGTCGCGACCCACAGGTTGAGAACCGCTGGTCTAGATAGTGCAAGGCTCAGGGAAGTGATGTCCAGAGTGGCTAAGGGCCACTTCTCCCCGAGGGGAGACGCCAGAGCGAAGATGTCACCACCCTCTAGGCCACAGCACCATTATGGCATTGCTTTCAGCATTCTTCTCCTCTTGTGCATAGGCATTAGTTTTTTCATTTGCCAGGCAGCTAGTCAACACCTGCCATGTACCAGGTGCTTCTCTCGGCATTAGGAGTACAGCAACCAATGAGACCCAGACTGGCCCCTGGAGAGGCTTACAGTCTGGTGGAGAAGACAATGAACATCAATGAAACTGTACAGCATGATACACTGTGTAAGGATACATATTTGGTACAGTAGGGTGGTGGAAGGCCATCTGGGAGAGGTGATATCTATGGCTCCAAACAGAAAAGTACCACAGGAAGGGAGAGGTGGAAATGAGGTATGGCGCTGTAGACAGAGAGGAACAGCACATGCAAAGGCCCAGAGATGAAGGAGAGAGATGTGACAGGAACTCAGGGAATTCCCCAGTGATGTGTCATTAGCACATGTACAAGGAGGAGAGAGAGGAGCACAGGTCCAGCTCCTGAAAGGCTCACATCTTGCATGCTGGCCTATGGCATTGGATCATGGTTGACTTGACAGCTTCAGCTCTGTCCCTCCACCAGCATACCCTCCTTAGCCGGGTCTCCCAGGTCAAAAAATCCAGGGGACAGTCTTTCCTTGTCTCTCCCCCGCATCCCCCACACAGATTCATCATTAGACTGTCCTCATCTCTGTTCCCAAGAGTTTGTGAGCAATAGGCCAAGTAGATTCACACAATTAATGAGCCTGGAGTTACGGATCCAACCCTGAGACTCACACCCTCAAGAATGTTTCCTCTCGGGATATTTATTAGCTCAGAAGACATGTGTGGGCAGAGCATGTTATTTAGTGACCTGTAATGCCTGAATAATGATCACAATAAATCAGACCTCATTATTACGTGCAGGAGAGCTGGACGGCCCAACTGGCTAGGTAATGAGGTCTAATTTAATGCCCTTGTATTATTCTCTACATATTTGCTGGGAAGTCAGGGGTGGGGGTAGGTCTTATAGGTCCAGATGCCCTGGGTGTTCAGCAGTTACATTGGGAGCCTAGTGGCCTAAGCACATGTTAGGAGTCAGGGAAACAGTGTGATCACAAAGCTCCGTCCCTCTGAGTGGGTGTCAACCAAGGTCTGGGTCTCTCAGCCACTTAAATAGGAAGAACCAATTATAAAAGAGAGCAGCATCCTGGGATCTATTTCTTGGGAGTAAAAAGCAAGTCACAGAGGCAGGAAACACCAGCACAGAGAAATCAGAATCTCCACGAGAAGAACTAGAACTGGCAGAGGGCTTCGTAAGCCATGCTTCTCAGATTGGCCAGTAATAGAGTCAGCTCAGGGTATCAGGGCCAGGGTCTTGGCTCTTAGTCCAGCCTTCTTTGGAAGTGACCAGCCCTCACTTACTTCTTGGTATGGAGAGCCTTTTGCCATAGCAATCCATTATTGTGGTTTTTAATTCTTCATGCACAGACTTTGCGCATTGATCACCTGACATCGTTAGTTTTGGCCCATCCCGTACAAAAGTCAATGGAGTGATCAATTTTAACCATATAATGTACAAAAATGTGCTCTTCAAGCATCCAGAGATTGAAATCATTTATCTTTTGCCCATCAAATCGTAAATCTTTCCTTGCTATTGGTTTCTTGTTGGGTAGCAGACACAAGGAAGGAGCCAGCCAGAGACCTTTGTGCAGGTGGCCTTCTCCAGGTCCCTATGGAGCTGTCATCTATGAAACCCATGCCGTTCGATAGCAGTTACAAAGTGTATCTGCGTACAACATCAGGTGCCAGACAGGCCATAGGGCTCAACCCTCAGTAGGTTCCAGCTCCCCCACTCACCTCTTTGCCAGTTTTTAATCCTCTCACTTCTATCAGTGGAACCTGGTCAAACCCAGCAAAGCCGGCTGTACCACCGTGTTTAGGGATTGTGTGGGGCAGATTGGCTCCCACATCAAAAGCCATGTTTAGCCAAGCCCTCCCTGTCCTCCCTGGAAGCAAAATGACAGGGTTCTCTTGTATTCTTCTGAGCAACAGCTTGAACATTGTTTCTATGGGGCCCAGAGAAAAATGTTTTCTCCACGTTCTCTTTGGACTTGAACAGAATTCTTAGATGTGCCTTTCTCCGGGGATGTCCAAGCTCATAATCGTCAGGAAGCCTTTTAATAATACAAACGATGATGCAGGAAGATCATTCCATGTGGGGGGCAGCAACTGCTGGAAGGAACTCACATGCATGTAAAGCACTCAGAAGAATAGAAAAAGAATATTTTTTTCCCTTAAAAATCTTTGTGTTGCAGGTCGTCTAGTGGAGTTTTAGCCGAATATGGCAGATTTGTGGAACAGTAGATGAGTCTTTGGGGAGGAGCTAAGTGTGTGCTGGGCTACCAAGGCAGAGCCTTTCTTGATTAGAAGCCAAAGCAGTGAGATAGAGAGGTGCGGAGTAGTCAGGTAGGATCTGCCTGGGCTCAAAGTGATCACAGTGAGGTGAGAATTGACCACAAAATTATCCTTGAAAATGACTCAGGATGGTGCCATGGGAGGTGGACATACTGACTCTCAGCAAAATCAACCCAACTCGATTTTCTCTGGCGTGGAAATGGATGACTATGTCTGTACTTGAACTTGAATTGAAAGGTTAGTTGGCAAGAAAAATGTGTGTCCATAAACACTTGAATGACACAGAGTATAAACAGAGGCTGATGCTGTGAGGGGCCGGAAGGCTGAAGTCATCTCCAAGAACACTTCAAGTACAGTGGTTCTCCAACGTTAGCCCTCAGCAGGATCAACAGATGCTGCTTAAAGGACAGACGGATGGACCCACTCCCAGGTTTCTGACTCCGTGGGTCTGAGGTGGGCCTAAGAATGTGCATTCCTCCTGATGCTGCTGGGGTATGGTGAGCCCACTCACTGAGAACCACTGCTTCAGGTGCTAGTTTGGGGACTGCTGGGAGGGCTTCTGTGGAGCCATGAGGCATTTGATACATGTGCTACCACTTCTATTTCTCCAGTCCCAAAGCAGTCCCCTGTCTCTAGCTGTAGTTTCTCTCAGCTTCACTTCATTCTATGATTGGTCTGTTTTCTTAGGCCTCTGGTCTGAAACCTCTACCTATAATTGAGAGGCAGCTATTATTGATTTGTTCCTCTTGTCCACTGGGACAATCCCAGGTCATAGGATTTCCATGTAAAAAATGAGCAATCCACAATCAGACCTCATGGCTAGACATATAGATAAATGCAATCTACAGTGTGAAGTAAGAATCTGTAGGCTTCGAGCATTCCACCTCCTCTAAAAGTATGATCTTTTCTCATATTTCAAATTAGTCAACATTACCAGATATAATTTTCACTGAAAAGCAAAAATCTTAAAAAGCCATTAAGCTACATGAATGGCCCTAGATGGTTTGGCTCAATGGATAGAGTGTTGACCCATGGACTGAAAGGTTCTGGTTCAATTCTGGTCAAAAGCATGTACCTCAGTTGCAGGCTCAATCCCCTGCCCTGCTCAGGGTGTGTGTGGGAGGCAACCAATTGATGCATCTCTCTCATATCAATGTTTCTCTCTGTCTCTCCCCCTCCATTCTCTCTAAAATGGAAAAGTATCTTCAGGTGAGGATTAACAAAACAAAATTTATAAAAATAAAAACCACAAATAAAAAAATAAAATAAGCTACATGAATGTACCCAATGCCACTGAACTATACATTTAGAAATGGTTAAAATGGTAATTTTTGTGTTACGTGCATTTTACCACTATTTAGTAAATAAATAAATATCATTAAGAGCCAAGATGCTGGTTTTGGGAATGCAGGCCACAGACAGCACTAATCAGCAGCTTGGGGCAGGGATGAAGTATTTCACTTCATTAGACCTGGAGAATGATCTGTTGATTGATTGGGAAAGGAAGAATTGCTTAAATACTGCCTCAGTGGGAAGGAGGAAAGGATTTGAATAAAGGTGTTGAAAACCTGAAACAAAGCCAAAGTCCTGCAAATAGCCTAGAGAACGGAGCAGACAGGCCTGTCTGGCTCATGAGAAAACAGGACCCATCCATGACCAGTTCCCATGAAAGACAGACTAGACTTCCAACAGGGAAAATTGGTGGGCATGCCAGTGGCTGTAAGTCCCTTTGGCGGAAGCCCCAGGCCAGACCAGCCCTCAAAGGTTGAAGTTTGGGATTATTTCAAACATAGAAGCCTAAGATACTGGCCATATCTTCTTTATTAGAAAGGACTGGATCCCCCATCCTACCAATATCCCCAGCTTGGGAACCAGTAATGTAAGTGGTTGGCCTGAATTCACAGCCACTGGACAGGTCATAGGATATCAGCAGATTTCATTATCACATTAAAAAAAATCTTTTTAAAGATTTAATAATTCAGGTTTTGTGTGTGTGTTTTTAAAAATATTTTCATTGATTCTCAGAGAGAGAGGAAGGGAGAGGGAGGGAGAGAAGCATCGATGCAAGAGCAGAACGTCAGTCAGCTCCCTCCCACATGCCCCCAACAGGGATCGAGCCCAAAATTTGGGCACGTGGCCTGACCAGGAATTGAACCAGCAACTCTCCAGGGCGTGGGATGATGCACAACCAACTGAACCACACTGGCCAGGGCAATAATCCAGGTTTTAATAGGCTGAACGTTTTTATATCTAAAGAGAGAAAAGTAGAGAAAAATTGAAAATCCTACCAGCAAGTGTGATAATTTTTAATCAGTAGACATTCAGAATAGTGATGTTGATGGTTTGCTATCTCTTTGATGGGGGAATATGAAATCAAGGACACAAAACAATCCAATTCTCCTTGCCCTCAGAAAACCTGCCCCTAAGTATTTACTTTTATTTCTTTAATAGAGGCCTGGTGCACAAATTCATGCACCAGTTGGGTCCCTCAGGTTGGCCTGCGGGATCCACTCGAAACCAGATCCCTGACATCCCCTGAGGAGTCCTGGATTGTAAGAGGGTGCAGGCCAGGCTGAGGGACCCCACTGGTACACAATCAGAGCCGGGTAGGGATGCTGAAGGTTGGCCAGCCAGGGAGGGACCGCAGGAAGGCTCTAGGGTGTGTCTGGCCCATCTCACTCAGTTCTGATTGGCCGGACCCCAGCAGCTGGTTGGAGTATCTGCTCCCTGGTGGTCAGTGCACATCATAGCGAGTGGTTGAGTGGCCTTAGCATATCATTAGTATATTACTCTTTGATTGGTTGAATGGACAACCGGACAACTGGACGCTTAGCATATTAGGCTTTTATTATATAGGATTAGTGGAAAAATGTCCTCCTTTAAGGCTTGTTCGCAGTTCTTTTCATTGCTCTAGAGCTTGAGAGTCTGAGTGGGTGGGGACTCTGGTCTGGCAGCCGATGACACCAGTTGGCATTGTACCAGCTCCTGTTCCCCTGAGCTCCTGGACCCTCCAAAGGCCCAAGACCTAGCTCTTCCACTCTTCTTCCTGTTTGGGCTCATTATGAAATTGCTTCTCTCTCCTTTAAAAACCCCTGATGTGGGCTTTCAAAACACAGAATTAGTAATAACTGTATCAGTCTTTTTAAGTTTGCAAAAGGGTAGAAATACTGACTAATCAGACCAAAATAAAAAACACCTTCCACCCTAACCAGTTTGGCTCAGTGGATAGAGCGTTGGCCTGTGGACTGACGGGTCCCAGGTTCGATTCCGGTCAAGGGCATGTACCTTGATTGCGGGCACATCCCCAGTAGAGGTTGTGCAGGAGGCAGCTGATCGATGTTTCTCTCTCATCGATGTTTCTAACTCTCTATCCCTCTCCCTTCCTCTCTGTAAAAAATCAATAAAATATATTTTTAAAAAAACACCTTCCCCTAAATAAATGCATAGAAAAAAAATAGAAGTGTGCTAAAATATTTATAGCGATTGTCCCAGGTCGTGGGAGACGTCACAGTCTTTTCTCTAAAGCAAATCAAATGAAATGCCACATGACTTTATAGAGTTTTTTTCTATTATTATGAAAGCAACAAATGGAAATTAATTAAGAGCAGTTAGAGTTTCATTGGGTTCCACTTTTCTATGCCGAGCATCCATTCTTTTTATAATAAAAACGTGTTTTACAGTTTACACCTTTTTAATTTATGAATTAGCTAGGGCATGCTTGTCACCCGGCCTCAGTCACCTGTGGGACAGAGGAGGACAGGATGCTATGAGCTGACTGTCCCCATGGTCCCTGGTGCTCACTGGAGTGTGGGGTCAGCACTGAGCTGTGTGGTCTCTTTGGGGAATGAGTGATAAGAACATTCCTTCCACCATTCCTGAAAGCCAAGTTCCTGATTCACATGGGGGCGGGACATTAGGGGGAGTGACGGGGGGAGTTTACCATATCACATTTTCACATTTTCATCTATCATAATTTAGATCCTCACCTTTCCGGAGCTGGTGATGGATAGCCTCCAAACACATAAACACTCCCCTCTCCACCTGTACAAATGCACCAGGGACTCGGCTCCCTGAAGGCGATCAAGGTGGGAGTGAGTCTAATTCTAAACCCACTCCTTCGCAGAGGTGAGTCCCAGGATCGCTGTGGCCAGGTAGGTGACAGTTTCTGGATGCTGTTAGCTTGCAGCAAATTGAAGTTTTGTTGTCTTATCTGTGACCAGAAAAGCCCTCCAAAAAAAATGTAGCCGGTGGGGGAGAAAGCAGGAGCCCCAGCGTCTCATTTTTAACTAGGACCAGCTGAAAAATGAAGGCAAGCACCACACAAGCCATCTTATGTCTGCCAATTCATTTCCTGGCCCCAAAAGAAAAAAAAAAAACGAAAAAAAAACCCCTCATGTTTCCTCTCATGCAGGCCAAACATGGCAAAGCACCAGGGGAATTCTGAATGGAATCAATTGCACTTGTTACTAACTGAGTTTTCTTTTATTCTTATATTACCAAGGGCTGGATACTCAGCTGCAAGCAATTATAATGAAGAGTTACTGAGTAATGGTTTCCAGATTGCTCCACGATGGGGCATTAATTGAAAGGGACAATTTAAGAGCTTAGGCCATGTAAATGCATTTCTTATTCTGTCAGATTGAGAAATTTCTGGATGCAAAAGGCTGAAATGCTCAGAACTGATAAAGACTTAATAGTGCCCATTCAAACCAGCACTTTCAAAGCGAGTTTCATGTTTTTAAGAGAATATAAAACATATTCTCTTAAATATAAAATGGTGAACCTGTGGGCTTGTTCATTCAATCAGAAAAATATTCGAAATAGCACATTTGCATGCCACACTCATAGGCATAGGCATGGTATCAAATGTTACTTGATTAGTCTGTTTCATTGCAAGGCCAGTTAAGCTTTCAAGTAAACTTTACTTTTCAGGTGGCATGCTATTATAATGTACACTAAGCTCTCTCTCTCTCTCTCTCTCTCTCTCTCTCTCTCTCTCTATATATATATATATATATATATATATATATATATATATATTTAAACAGCAGTTAAAACACCTAAATGAGTTTATGTGTTTAATGTTCCATGATGGGGCATTAATTGAAAGGGACGATTTTAATTTAATTTTAGTTCAAATTTAAAATTTGCAAGAGCATTTTCAGTAGATTCGCATGCCTTTGAAAATGGACCTCCACAGAAATTAGCTACCAAGTCCCTATCAGAAAGCTTCATTTTTATCTTTTGCAAAGTGAACTCTTACTTGACTGAGCCCCATTCAACAAAAACATTTTCAAAGAGGTTCTCTGATAAGTCACATCAAGGACAAGTCTCAGAGAAGAACAAGTAGAAGAGGGTAAGAGGGTTTCTAAAGCCAGTCAAGGAAAAACCTGACCCTCTAAAATAAGAGTCGTACCAGCTTTCAAGGTCTAACTTCAGACTTCTCATTGTACTCATTTTATTTCTGAAAAGGAAGGAAGGAAGGAAGGAAGGAAGGACGGAAGGAAGGAAGGAAGGAAGGAAGGAAGGAAAGAAAGATTGATAGAAATAGATGCAGATACATCTTCAGAGTTACATTTTAAGTTGAAGGTGAAAGAAGCTGTGAGGTGGCCTCCACCACTCCTCATTCTGTTTTCCGAATCTGAACTGCCATCTGAGAATGGAACTTTCACCCTCCCTCTGCCTCAGCCTCTCTTTCCCCACCTGGATCTGTGCGGAGGAGCCTCCGTGCTGTGGGTGGACTCCCCTGGAGCCTTGATCAAACCAGGACATAGAAGGCAGAAGGGAGACGTTGTCAATCCAGGGAAGCTGAGAACATCCAATCAAAAAGGATGGGGGGGGGCGCTCATTATTACTGTTATTATTGCACTAGAGGCCCGGTGCACAAAATTTTGTACACTGGTGGGGGGGGAGGGGGGTGTCCCTTAGCCCCACTTGTGCCCTCTCACAGTCTGAGACCCCTCGGGAGATAACCACCTTCTGGCTTAGGCCCACTCCCCGGGTGGCAGATGGCAGGCCCGATCCCTCGGTGCCTGCCCCGCCTCCCCGGGTCACGCACACAGCAGGGCCAATCCGGGGGTTGGGGTGCTGCCCCAGGTCGGGTTGCACACGGGATGCCCCGGGCAGGTTGCACATGGGACGCCCGGGCGGGCCGGACGATCGCTGCTGCCCCGCCCGGCCACCCTGGGTCGGGTCGCACAGGGACGCCCGCCACCCCGGGACACAGATAGCAGGCCTGGATGGCAGCAGGGCAGGTGGGATGGCACTGTCCCGCCCTGCCTGCAGTATGCATATTAGCCACCATCTTTGTTGGCAGTTAATTTGCATATCGCGCTGATTAGCCAATGGGAGGCGTAGTGAAGGTATGGTCAATTACCATGTTTGTCTATTATTAGATAGGATTGCCCCTTTCACTCATTCATTTAACAAGCCATGATGCACGTTTCCCTCATCTATCACTTCAAATGTTGGCAAAGCAAAAAGCCAGGATGAAGGCCTCTCACTCATTCACAGGCCTGTCTTGGCTTATTAGGCAATTCCTAGACTATGGCTTGGCTCAGACTTTTCTTTCTTACTGGCTTAGTCATTCTGAGTCAAAGCCCTGGATTCATACTGGACTCTTCACTTTGGACTGTTGTTGATTTATTGACAGTGAAAGCAAGTTCAGTCACCAGTGAAAAATCTGATCTTTTTGTTCCCTCTAAAGTCAAGGTCAGGCCTGTCAGAATGTTCCAGATAACAGTCCTTACACCAAGATACTTGAAGTCAGAAACAAAACCACTTGAAAAGTGGATGGTCATTTTGGGTCAGGGTTGAGAACCTTCCTATGTAATAAAGTAATCTAAATTAGTTATTCAAACAGAACTATTATGGACCCAAGATAAGATAGAGGAAAGCATTTTTTTTTTTGGCCACAAAATAAAACAGGGGTGTCTGCTGCATTTACATGGCGAGTGTTAGCCGATTGCATTGTCTGAAATGGTCCCATTTTATCCAGATAACATCTACTCTGCGTAGCTGGCCTTCCTTTTTGCTATCCTTTCTTCTTAAGTTTTTTCAGTCCTTGTGAAATATGAAATTTTAACTATGAGGTTCAAAACTCCATTTTTTATTTCAAAGATTTAAAGAGAAAGGGTCTCTTTTTAAACATCCTGCTTTGTATTTAAAAATAAATAAACTGCACAGGAAGAGGTAGACAGTCTCTCTTAGTTTCTCTTGTGATTCCTCATTCCGTGGGTTGAACTGATAAATTATCCTAAGTCACATCGTAATTTTGCTAAGAAATGTAAGCATCCTGGGATGTTTTTAAAATCTAAGGGGGGCAATCTTTCACCCAACAATTTACTGGGCTGCTGCTATTTCTAGCAGCCAAACACCTGAACAAACCCAGGGACATGCAGGCCGAATAGTTCTGATAACAGCAGATCTTGGGCAGGACTGATTCGGTGAAAGCAGCTCATTCACGATGCAGTTTGCACGTGTTCTTACTCTCAGTACCCCACTTAGCTGGGGAAAGAGAGTGAGGACACATTTTCTTTTGATAACATAGTTTATGCTGGGGAAAAAAAATGTTTGAGCAAGTACATACATGCATAATTGAATAATATCTGAGCATGTCTATTAGCCAAAAGGGCTATCATGAGAACCTTGGATTCTGAACACATACTTAATTTCAACAGCTTACAGAAAAGAATTAATACTGGATTCGTAGGTGTGCAGTGAAAGGTTTGGAAGTTGATGTAGAGGGGTTGTTGTTTTTCTGAACTGTTTCAAAGTTGCTACAATGTAGACAGCACGGGGAAGAGACCCAGTTTTCTACATGACCAAACATTTCTGGGTTGGCAACCTCATGTTTCGCTAAGCCGTTTTGCTGGAATCAGTACCTGGAAAAACTAAGACAATTCCTGTGTTTACACACTCCTTTCAAACCGGGCAGGAGCAACACTTGAGAGGGATTAGCAATCAAACCCTGAAAACCTCCCATCACCGCACACGCCTGCCTTTGCATTCTGGACGGATCATAAAACATCACACTGAGCAGACCCTGGCCCAACAAGCGTTCAAATCCTCATTTTAAAAAATAGCTTTTATATGCAGTTGCTCTCTTTGCAATAAAACAAAGATTTGTTTATAGCTACACTTTAATTAAGAGACTTTTGGAAGAGGAAGATCTGGAAACCAGGGATCTTTTTTTTTTTTTTGTCCTTTTTTTTCCTCCACAAGGGTTGTTTGTTTATTGGTTTAATTTTCCCTGAAGTAAAAATACACTTTGAAAATGTAACATGTCATTATGTAATTTGTAGTAACAAAGTGCAGGCCCTCGCACACGACAGCAAGCAGGACCGCACCGCTCACAGACAGTCCCCATCGCCCCCCCGCCTCCCCATCTGATTAACAGCCTGTGTAAACATTCAGCCAACCAGAACACTGGCCAGTGCACAACTTGGTCAGCCATAAAACTGCCAGCCAAACACAGACAGGGGGGTTTGATGCAGAAATCTTAATTTGGGGGAAATGATCAAAACTAAGACAACATGGTCCCAGGGGAGCAGGGCAAGGGCTAACCTTTACTTCCCTTAATCCCTCCATAGCTACCCGCCCAGAGCAAGAAACAATGAGATCACCCCTGAAGGTGAAGTGCTACATAAAATACACCTGAAATGCAGGGTTCCAGAGGGAGTATGGTCAGAAGCTCAGTGCACCTAAGGAAAATTCTAGAAGAAAAAAAAAATCAACTTTTGTTTTATGGAGAAACGTTCAATTGTCTGAGTTGTTTGGGGAAGGCCCTATTTTGATACCCAGGATGGATTCTCTCAGTCAGCGTGCTTTCTATGGGTGCAAGGAAAACTCATAGGCATTCTGACTGTGCAGAAATCAGTGGAACTGACACAAAGGGGTATTCTGTTGGCTTTTTTTTCTTCCCATGATTCTCATTGCTCTTGCCAAAAGCTTTAGATCCTTCACATAATGAAAATTCAAAATGTCCAATGTAAATCAAATAATTGGTAAGAAACTTAGTTATTATTATTATTATTTGGCTCAGGGTAGTATTTTATCTCTTGTTTTTGAGGCTCTATGACACCCAATTTTCAGCAGATTGAATTTTTTTAATTCCCCTTTTAAAAAAAATATGCCAGTAGTAATAGCAGTGATTAAATTAACTACAACAAAGACATATTGCCTTGGTCTGGTTCCTTCTTCTTAATAACTCTTGGGTACCCAGTTACTATAGGAATTGGGCTTCATAGCAATTGCTCCTCATTTACACCTTTGTTCTAGTCTCATTCCTTAATGTTGGATTTCTAATCTTTTTGAAAAGCAAATGTGGTCAGCCATTTTATGTTGCTCTCTAAGATTATCTATGCCTCCTTTGGTCCATCCAATCGCACTCAAACGTGCTTACTTTTACCTTTCATGAGAATCTCCATGTTTTATTCCAGGTGGTTTTACGCTAAATCCTATATAATAAAAGCCTAATATGCTAAGTGTCCAGTCAACCAGTTGGTCATTTAACCAATCAAAGAATAATATGCTAATGATATGCTAAGGCCGCTCAACCACTCGCTATGATGTGCACTGACCACCAGGGGGCAGATACTCTGACCAGTAAGGTTAGCTTGCTCCTGGGGTCTGGCTGATCAGGACTGAATGAGAGGGGCCAGACATGCCCTGGAGCCCTCCTGTGGTCCCTCCCCAGCTGGCCAACCTCTCGCATCCCTCCTGAGCCCCAGTCATGCACTGGTGGGGTCCCTCAGCCTAGCCTGCTCCCTCTCGTAATCCAAGACCCTTGGGGGATGTCGGAGAGCTGGTTTCGGCCCAATCCTGCAGGCCAGGCTGAGGGACCCCACTGGTGCACGAATTCATGCATCAGGCCTCTAGTAAGTTAATAACAAAACATAATGTTAGCTCCAAATCTAATGAGAAAATGTATAGACATGTTGAGCATGTTATTTTTCTAGGCACTGGGCAAAGCACTTTCCATTTCATTTACCGTAATACTCTCCAAAGCCTCTGAGTTGGGCATCAGTATTATCCCCTCTTTTATAGATTCAGAAATTGGCACACAAAGAGTTTCAGTAATTTGCTCCAAGCAACACAGCTAGGGAAAAGCAGAGCTATGGTAAATTTACCAGCCCAGACAGCCTAATTCAAGACCCAGGTGACTTCCATTTCTAGATGTGACATGACTGCCTTGGTCAGGAGGCAGCTCTGTCTAAGACCCTTAGTCACTGCAGAGGCAGGTGGAAATCCCCACTATGATTTCTCTTAGGTAGCAAATGAGACAGCCTAGAGAATTGAAGAAGCATCAGTTCCAGAGTCCAAAAGTCATGATTCCTTTGCCAGCTCAGCTACTGATCAGCTGTACCTTGGAAATGTTCACTTGCATCTCTAAGCCTCTGTTTCCTCATCTGTGAAAAGGAGGAAACTTTGTGGCATCTAAATCAAATAACATTTAGTAATTTAGAAACCTATAGTTTATAATATAAAACCTATAAAGGTGCTCAGGTCTTTTTCATCTCCCCCCGCCCCCCCCCAAGCTAATCAACTTACATCATCAGCTATTATTATTTTAACTGTACTAAACAGCTATAGAATTCCATTTCCAGGGTATAGTTTGATGGAAAGAGTTTTCCCCTCTTTGAAAAAAAAAAAAGTTTAAGCAGAATGTTTTGTTACATTTTTGTTAAACCCATTGAGTCACAATGAACCTCATGTGCTCTAACTCTAAGAAACAAGTTGGGTCTTCTAAGTACACTTAAAAGGCGGGTACTTCTGCCTTCACTCCAAATACCACAAGATCATTTCTAACTTTGACATTCAAGTATGTTCATTCCAAAAGGGTACAGTCACTGCATGGGGGCAACTCTCATGTTGACATGTTAAAGAAGAGCAGAGATGTCAAAGAAGTTTCTTCTCTGATGGAACATACACCACTTTGTGGTTGTTGGACCTTCTCTATCACAGCCTGCCTCCAACCAACCAACTCCCTGTCATTGTTGGGATAAGGTCAATGAGCATAAACTACAACACGAAGTACGTCAGATAGCTACCCAAAATACGCTTCCAACTCTGTGACTTATTTTACCTGTTCTTAAAAACCACAATAGATTTCCATCTTCATGGGATGACAGAAAGCAAGAAGATATTCTAAATGACCTTTTCTGGCTAACATATCTTTTTAAAAACATGTCACAGTTTTCCCCACCTCATCCCCCTCCACTTTCAGCTGCCCCATGAGCACTCGCATAGAGTAGGGGCCTTAAACATTTTTGATGATAAATTAGTTGTCAATACACAGACAAGTTCCTTTTCCCACAGCCTGCTGGAATAGACACTCATTCTACTTTCTCTCAAAGACCCTAGAACTACCTGTGCCTTGGCATGCACAGAAGAAAATTTTTATTCACAAATTCAAGCTACATTAAGCTGTTGAAAGGAGGATGGATTCTTAAACAGAGTTTCAAATAATCCTTGCCTTTGAGATCATCTGTGCTCACAGCCCAGTATTTGTACAAGATGAAATGATTTACAGGATCGAGCCTGGAAAAACTAGAGGGCAATTCCAAAAGGCAAGAACATGTTGCCGAGCCCATCGTTCATCCTGCCAGGGAAACTTTTGTAGTGTCTCCAAACTGTTATGAGACACCACTCTCCATCCAGGCTGAGGGATCGTCAAAGAGGCGGGAGCTATATTGGCCACACAGCCAGCATGGAGAGCTGGAGTTTTTGGCAGGGCACTTCCACCCCAAAAGCGGACGAGTCCTGGAAAGATGCTCACATAAACAAAGCAGGGAGACAGCTCTGCAGCGAGGCTCATCCTTTACCAGATCAAAGCCTGCAGCTGCTCAAACAACAGAAGATCAAGGGAAAGATAAGACAACACAGGGAAGAGAAGTGTCTACCTTGAGCTATTGAAAGCTCAGATCAGCTACTTTGACAAAACGATGTATCCAGCCAACCCTCATTCTTTATGGAGTGCAGAAAGGGGAGAGAAATCTGCACAGGGTCGTGGTTAAGGACACAAGCTTCAAAGTCAAGTTGTTCGCCTGGCTTTCTGCTCTGCCACTTACTGGCTGTGTGCAAGTGGGTAGGCAGCCGGACCTCTCTGTGCCTTCATTTCCTCACTTGCAAAATGAACCTAATAGCACCTGCTTCCTAGGTTTTACTGAGTGACTGACACACAAGAAAGCTCTAAAACGGTTGTAATTAGTAGTTAAGTCATACAGTCCCAGGTTTGAACAGTTTCTGAACTTGGTAGTTTTGTGAACTTAGGGAAACAATTTGGGGGCAGCTTCCCCATCTGTAAAATGGAATTAAACCCTGGTGGTATTGCCATGGGGGGTTGACTGTGTCACACACACAGTGGACATTCAGTAGATGCCACCTCTGATTATTATCATTTTTCCTGATTTCCAAAGGAGAGAGCCACTGGACTGGTTAGACTAGAAAAAAACAGGGCCAGTAACACTTAGGCCCCTCTTAAACCTCCGAAGCTTCATCCACATGCAAAGGAGATGCCTCCTGATACGGGAGATACGGGTCCTGGATGTTTTAAACACACAACGAATTTTCTTTTAAGAGAGAAAAGGGAACCTGGAAGTGTTCCCAAATTTAACATCTGCAAGCAGAGAGGATGACGAAATGCATTAGTACTGAGGAATAACTTTCTCCCATCTTCTCAGAAAACATCTGGGGTATCACCCTCCCTCCACTCATTCCCCCCCTCCCACCCCAGGGCTGACTCTTGGCTGACAGTTTATCAGAGATAAATGGAAACACCTGGGAGCCAGATAAGGCCAACTGAGCGTGATCAGCTGAGGAGCCCTTGGGGACGCATGCCACTCAATATTTCTCTCTCCACCCCAGGCAGGATGGGAGCGCGATCCGGCCTGTGACCGATGGCAAGGCTCCCTTCCACATTCACTCTTTCCTCCATTCATTCCCAACAACCTCAGGAGGTCAGTGAGTTGGCCCAGCTTCCTGCCTGAGGTAGGTCAGCACCAAACCCCCAGGTGAGTTAGATGGTTACTGATCCTGCTTTTAACCATTTCCACAGAAAGGCATAGGAACTAACTCTGTGTTCCGTTCAAATCTTTAACTGCCCTTTCTTTGGTCAAACCAGACTCTCTCCGGCTAACATTTCTCATCGCTACAGAAAGGGAAGACCTAATATAACCCTTTGTACCCTGCGGTCATTCAAAAAATATTTCTGTTGCCCTCTCCACTGTAATAACCTCCCCAAACTTGAAAATGTGAAATCCCTTTTCCTTCCCTTGCTTCAAAGGATCTACTTGCCTTCCCTTTAATTAGCATGCTCCTTTTCTCTCAACTCATTCCAGCTTCTAACGCATTATTAGAGACCAAAACTTGACACAGAACTTTAATACCTGACACCAGATCTAGCTGCTAGTAAAGTGAGAGTATTCCAGTGTGTGTTTCAGCACAGCCACTACCTGGATGTACAATCCCCAAACAAGTTACATAACATTTCTGGGCCTCCGTTCCCTTAGCTATAAAGTTGTTTTGATCATAAAGAACAAGAACTGTGAACATGGCATTAGCGAGACATACCAGCAGCCAACAGAGATTTTCTAAAAGAGTCAAATTCAGAAGGACACATCGGAATTAACGAGGTAGAAGAGTAGGAGAGAACAGAGCAGTCCTACCAGAAGCAACTGCATGTGCCAAGGTCCTGAGGCTCAAATTCCTATGGACCAGTATGACTCGATCCCAGAGAATAGAGGAAGAGGATTGTGAAATGAGGCTGGTGAAGGAGGGAGGGGACAGGTAACAAAGGGTCTTGTAAGCCATCGTAAGGATTGTAGTCTTTATCCTAAAGGCACTGGGAAGATGATATAGTTATAAACAGATTTGTGTAATTTTGAAGAACACTGGCTGCAGAATGGACTGGACACAGAGTAGACATGGGGAGAACAGAAGGCTCTGAGCTAAGCCAGGCGTGGGATTATGAGAACTTAGACTACAGTGGCAGCTGTGAGGATGAAGAGACATGGGTAGTTCAGAAATGCATCTACGAACCAAGGGATGTGGCAATTTGGGAGAAGGAGGTGCCAAGGAGAACAGCCAAGTGTCCGGCTGGCTCACCTCTGGATAGTGTTGCTCTTTATTGAGAGAGAGAATGCTGGGGGAGGAGTGGGTTCGAGGGAGAAGGTATGAGTTCAGGTTTTGGACACGCAAAGTTTGAAGAGATGGCCAAGTCCAGATGTTGAACAGGCAGTGGGATTTATGATTGGGAACTCATAGGAGAGTCTAGGCTGGAGATAGAAATGCAAGAGTCGTCCGCATGTAGATGATAATTAAAACCATAAGCGTGGACGAGATCACAGAGGGAGGGTGTAGAATGTGAAGCAGAAGAGGGCAATGGATCAAACCTTGAAAGTTTCTAATATTTAACAGTCGGTAGGAGGAAGATGAGCCAGGAAAAAGACTGCGGAGAATCCCCAGAGGCAGGAGAAAACTAGGAGAGCGTTAGGTCATGGAATGCAAAGGAAGAGGGTGTTTTGAGAAGAAGGGGATGTCAACAGCAAAGTTATTACCTTTGCTTATCTTTAATGACCTAATGCAGGTGAAACTTCTATGGGATTTCAGGTTGATGTGCACGCTTGGGTTTTTTCCAACTTGGAACTTTGCCATGTTTTCTGTGCATGCGATGGATTATTGCTGGGTGTTGTGACCAAACTTTCTATCCAGTTTGATTAGTATAACAACACCAGTGACATCTCATTCATCCAGAAGCTTCTGCTACCCAGAATGCAATCAAGAACAAGGCAAAAAGAAGAAAAACCCTGAAAAACTCAATGATGATTACTAAACTCTGCTCATTAATATTTCTGTATTTACTAACAGGATCTCTTATTTAGCTTTCACGTAGAACCTTTACTTTAGAAGTCCTGTGAAAGTTGATCTTTGGTTTCTCAATCTGAAGTAAAATGGAAAGAACCTGTGGGGAGGGGGAGGGGTGGAGGAAGACTAGGGAGAAAGGTCACAGAAGTGTGCAAATATTGTACAGTCAGTGGTCCTAGGAAGTCGATTAAAATCTACAAAAAGCAGGCAAGAGAACAAAAACATCACCAATAGTCTGAGTCCTTAATTGAGACATAACTACACTCTGTTCTTCAATAATTATTGGGGAAAACATCACAGTGTAATACCTGACACTAATGGAGTAATAATAAATGGTTGCTACATTAAAATAGAAAAAGAAGCCTGTCATGTGGCTTTTTATGTTCTTCTGTCCCTTGTATTTTCTCTAAACTGGTAGTTAGAGCTGGAGGCTCGGTGAGACTCCAGTTGAATTTTTCAGTAAGAATTCACCAAAGGAGGTAATGGGAACCTCAGGTTATTCTGAGATGTCCGGATTGATCAGTGGCGACAGGGACTGTCAGCTTCTCATCTGCTATAAAGTTCCTGTTGCCTTTGCACCTAATGGTTTTGCAGCCATTGATTAGCATTGCCCGGGTTTATTATTTCCTGAGGAGTTGAAAACTCCAGAAAGTGGCAGATTCTGCCGCACAAATAACCTAGTTTCTTCAGTAAACAAATTGCAAGGAGAAAAGGGGAAGGGAACTCACGGATGGAGTAAGAGTGAAGAGACACAACAGCCAAATGCTTATTAGTAAGTAAACATTTATGAGCCCGCTGGGAAGAAGGAATTCTGGGAAGGAATTGTTCTTTTCAGGTGTGATCATGGCTTTGTAACGATATATGTTTTAAAGCCCTTATCTCATCGAGTTAGTACTGAAGTATTTATGGATGAAATATGATGTCTGGCGTTTGTTTCACCATGGGGTGGTGGGTTGGGAGATGCAGGGGGCATGGGCTTGAGGAGGGAGGAGATGAGAAGTTGTGAAGCTGGAATATGGGAACCTGAGGGTTCAGGTGCCCTGCTCTCTATTTTTTACAAATGATAGAAATTTTCCTTTGGGGAAAAAGAAAGCTTAAAAATATAAAGAAGTTATTTATTTTCACCTTGTGATTTTGGAAGAATCAGAGTGGATGAAACAGATGATTGGGAAGGTCCAATGGTGACTGCACAGGACAGAAGAAGGGCTGTGGCACAGGTGACAGAGGCCTGACTAGTCGTTACTTTAGTTGTTGAAACACCAGTCTGAAGGCCGAATTGGAGAAGAACTCACTCCACACACCTCAGTGAGAAAGGGATTTCCCATCGAAGCCACGCCCAGACCAGTTCAGGCAGCACAACCCTGAGACCCTCCGAGGCCCGAATCAGAGCCCAGACTAAAAGGAGGACCCTGTGCCTCAGTGTCCCTAGGTGTGAAGCCCGATCCTCTTACCTTTCTCCCTCCTTTGCTCCATGTCCCTGTACTCCAGAGAAGTGCCCCGCCTGCCCCCAGCCTTCCTCTCCTGTGCGGCATGGCCATGACATAAATGAGCTCCCCCCCCGCCCCCCGTGGCCTCGCAACCCTCTTCACTACTTGCCTCTAACCTCCCACCCCCTCTGCCTCCTTCCCACTCCCTCTTCTCCTCATGCCATCCCCTCTCCACACGGCCCCTCTCTTCCCCTAAGTTGAGAACTGAGATCACTGGGGAAAAGAAGGATCAATTTCATGCCAGGGTCTCAGGCTGTATCCTTGGATTTTCCTGTGCCGGGCCATTTGGCCAGCGGCTGCTGAGCTGGATGAGAAATCTCAGGCCTACCCAGGAGTCCGCCAGCTCCCACCGCCTCCTGTGCCCATCACAGCTTTCGGGATCAACGAACCCCTCTTCCAGTCAATAGGAGCTTTGTGAGCTAAACAACAGATGCCACAGGGCCTCGAAGGCAAGTAAATATGGTTATTCAACGTTCTATCGCTCTGTGGATAATTCAGGAAATTCAATTATGGTTTCCCCAGCAACAGTAGCACAACTTCAGGCCTGGTTGACCCTCACGCCTTCCCGTGCCAGAGACAATGCGATCTGGCAGACTTACAATTGCCATTGGAAGCCTGACTGGGTGCTCCCAAATCCTGTGCTTCCCAATAGAAGGCTTTTACTCAGCAGTTTATATAAAGACTGGGGCTAAAAAAGTACCGCCATAATCTCAGATACATGTAAGTGTGGGATGCTTAAGTCACTTGGGCACAAATCCGGAATCTGAACGCCTTGGGCACAGGAGGAGGGCAGGACTTCCTGAGCCCGTGGATTGTCAGGTGACCTGCCTAGAACAGGGATTCTCAACCTGGAGCCTGTGATGCCCCCAAAGAGAGGCCAGTGCCACAGTGGGTTGGGAGCATGGGTTCAGGTGCCAGACTTCGCAGGTTCGAATTCTAGCCTTTTTTTTTTTTTTATCTAAGTAGCTACGTGTCCTAATCAAGGTACTTGCTTTTTCTGTGCCTCGGTTTCCTCATCCACGAAATGGGGATGATGCTACTGGGTCATCTGGGTGGTTTGGCTTTGGAGCAGAGAGCGTTCTCGGACCTCTTGGCGGATTCAGTAACGACAGCTCTGAGCTGTTCTTCATGACCCCACTTGCGATTCTGTGCCCGAGCCAGGGTCAGAGTGGGGCATGGCGGATAGGTACTACCCTGAGTTGGTTCTTTATTTTCTTAGTGAAGCATATTTCTTTTTTCGCTCCTCGTCCCTCCGTGGGCTTTAATTAAGCCCTCTCCCATCCAGAGAGCAAGGCCAGCGTTCAGTTTGGTTTTGGAAACGACTCCCAAGCTTGCACGGCGGCAGCAGGGTTTTCCACGGTCTGCCAGTTCCAGTCCAGCCCGGGCGGCTGATTTATAAGACGCTGAGCTCATTGGCTTACCCTCTGTTCTCCCCGGTCATTTCTCAATCGCGTCGCGCTGGCTGGAAACATCTGAGAAAGAAATTTACTGAGAGATGCACAGACAGCCTATTCATATTTCATCGTTTTCAGGAGCCTTCCCCAGAGGAGCCGGTGGGCGCCTGTTAACTCCTGTACAGCCCCCGGCCGGTGTCCCTGCCCCTCGTCACCCCACTCACTGGTGCAGACGACGCCCAGGTCCCCACCGCACTTGGCTCCTTTGACTCTAACGCTAAGTGATGGAGCTAACACAGCACACGCTGTTCTCAAAGCTTCCCAGCCTCGCCGGTGACCGCGGGGTGAGCTAGGGGAGTGCGGGCGGCGGGCACCCATGGGCTGGGTGATTGAATTGTCTGAGCGCTTAAAGATTCAGGTTCAGTGCCACTCGAAGTGCGGTTGCTTCTTCCTCATTAATAGGAATCTGTTCAAAATAATTTATTTGAATAAAGAGCTAATGGAGGCTTCGGAGAACACCTGTGCACGCCTCGGCGCCCTCCTCTCTGCCCTCTCCTCCAGCCGGCCTCTCGCCCCTGGCCCATTTGGTCCGAACAGAGCAACCTCTAATCTGAAACCGGTGTTTCCCACTAAGCTCCCCATTTCTGCTTGAAGTAATTTGCAATGGCCACTTTCTGCATCTTGTTCTCAGGCGTGTCTTGGTCAATTAGTGCAGTGTCACAGCCGTGCGCAGTTATTGTAACTCCAGCTGTGAGCTGTTAATAATCAACTTACCCACAGGACAATGGTGCCATATGGTTGATGGTCAATCAGGACTAAAATATGCATGGGGCGGGGGCGGGGAAACGCTCCTGTCAACCTGAGGGGGTGCAGGTCGTCGGTTAGGATGCTGGCTTGCGAGGACCGAGTTCGGGCTGTATCGCTGGCACCCTGGCCTTGCTCCCCGCCCTGTGATGTTTGTCCTGAGACAAGAAGGCGCGATGACTAAAATGACCCAGCTGGAACCAGAAGACAAGTAGACAAAACACGGTGAAATGTAGAATGCGGGCTGGGGAATAGGGATTTGTTGAAAAGAAACATAGCTCAGATTCCTGACGGGGAAAGGGAGACAGATCTGCGTTTCGGTCATGGGAAATGACCTGTGTGCTACGAGACAAATGTTACTTAATGGGGGTTTTGAGGCAAATAAACACAAGCTGATTTGTGGCAAATGAGTGAAAGGGGACCAGTGAGTCACTTGGTTGATTCCAAGTCACTTCCTCCACAGGATGGAAGGGCTTTGGGATTATTTGGATTTGGTTTTTGAATTTGGGGTTTGAGGGTTTGGGGGTGGGGTAGGGGGTGAGAGAGATGGGGAGGCTCTTGGCAAACAGCTGAACCTTGACTTCTGTTCCTAGCTGTAGCTGCCCCAGAAGAAAAACAAACGGCAAGGCCAGCAAAGCATCTACTTGTCTCAATGGCAAAAGGGGTCCTCACACATCTCTCTGTGTCAGTTTCACTGGCAGCGGCAGAGAACCCGTGCAGAACCGTGTCCTGTGAGCGGAGAGCTACGCCAGTGGTGTCACTAGGTCTGTGCTTTATGTCTGTTTGTTTAAATGACGAGTTCTTAGTACAACATCTCTCGTGGCCAGGCCCCAATAGTGTCCGTTCTCTCTCAATACCAGAGCAGTTCTTAGTCAACATTTTCTAACTGGAATCACAGGTTAAATTAGTTCATGCAAACTTTCTTTAAATTTAAAAATGTACCATCACCACCTAAGACAGATTTTTTTTTTTCTTTTTCTACTTTATTTTACTTTTTATTTTCTTCTCCTGGGCAAAAAAAGTGAAATGATTCCATTTCTGGGGAGGTTCCTTTTCCATAGAAAGGAAGAAGTAGTTTCCCCACTAAAAACAGAAGGTCTTTTAATCACCATTTAGAGTCATCGGCAATAAAGGCCTTATTAAGGTCCTGTTTACCTGCTGTGTGGAGCCTGGTTTGATTACCTGATAATTGGAATCCCTGCTAACCATTGGGCTGGAGCACCTGAGCTCCCTGAGGGGCGCCCCCTGCAAGGGAAGCCGCATTTGTGATTACACTTTTGTCTTTGCAGAGACAAACCATTCACTTTTCCTTCCTCCGTGGGAATCTAGGGAAGAGGTCAGGACACACACACACACACCCTTCTCTTCTAGCCCAGTGATTGGTTGCTAAGGGCTCACGGAATTTCCTGTCATTCTGAGACTGTTTCACTATCTCACTGGTTCTCAGTTGGGGCTGATTTTGTCCCCGGCAGACATTTGGCTGTGTCTGAAGATGTTTTTAGTTGTCGTGACTGGGGGAGCACAGGGGTGCTTCTGGCACTCAGTGGTGAAGGTCAGTGGTGCTGCTGAACTTTCTACAATGCACAAGACAGCCGCCCCACCACACACACACACACACACACACACACACACACACACACACACACACACAGTTATCTGACCCAAAACGTCAGCAGTGCCAAGGTGAAGAAATACTCCCCTAACGTGATCACCTTCACCTGAGGCGATAGAGAGGCGCTGCAGATTTAGGCTGAGAAAGACAGCAGTGCGACCAAGGGCTGCCACATTCCTCTCCTCGTCCCCACTCCGCCCCACCAAAGAGATGTGCCTGCTTCACCCCACTCCTGCCTGAGCCCGTTTTTCTCTGTGATGGTGCATAGCAAGGTCAGCAAACTACAGCCCAGTGGGGCAGAAATCTGTTTCTGTATAGCCAACGAACTCTAACTGGATCTTATATTTTTAAATGGTTGATAAATAATATTTGTGATGTGAAAATTATACAAAATTTCTATTTCAATGCCACACGGCTATGCCCACTTTTTTACGTATCATCCATGGCTGCTTTTGCAGAGTATTTGAAGCGGTCTGTACAGCCTCCAAAGCCTAAAGCATTTATGATCTGGCCCTCGACAGAAAAGGTTTGCTGACCCCTAACATAAAACTTAAGGCCAAGCACATGGCCTGCACAGCAGACTCGATGATTCCTGGAGATAGCAGGCCCCACAAGTGACCGGAACACATGTGTAAATGACGCTGTGTTATTTCCACACACAGTGTGCTCGGACATCATCAGGTTGGTAGGGGGCCACTTAAACACAAGTTATTTGTTTTTCTACTCTTTCCCCTCATTATAAGTTTCTTACCCCCAATAAAACTTTCATCATCTTGGGTCAAAGCTGGGCTTTCCTCTCGGTCCCCTGCCCCAGCTTTTGCCTGAGTCTTGGATAAAAACCAGGGAAAGAAGGCAGGAGGGGCTGGATCATCCTCCAAGGTGACTCTGAGCCATGAGGAAGGGAGGGGAAGTGTATGAGCACAAAAGCCACAAACTCTCAGACTCCCTCCCCCCAGACTGACATCCTTGACATCCTCTTGCTCTTCCAGAAATGCTTGGGTGCCCAGCAAGAGCATCCTCCTTCAGGCCCAAATATGGTTTTTCAGGAATATTTGTTCATACCCACTCAGACACAAAGAGGGGAGCTGGGACAGGATTCCACAAACACAGGGTTGTGCTGTTTAACTTCAGCAATTTAATACCAATGCACTTAGTATTCTTGGTTAAGCATTGTCCCCCTCTCCCCCCCCCCACACACACACATACACACACACACAAACACGCACACATACACACACACACACACATTCCAGTTTAGAGACACGATGTGGACACTCACAGGAGGCGATAAGAATCGAGAAGAAAGAAATCATTTCTGGGTTTGGAGGTGATGATGACAATGATAAGAAGGAGGGGAAGCAGGAGGGCAGCACCATGTATTGAGGTGTCAAAATATTCTGAGCACTTGGCGTAGCTCCTTACAGCAACCTGAAATGTTGAGAGTATTGGACCCATTTTACAGATGGGAAGCTGAACTCCAAGAAGTTACGTAACTTGTGTAAGTGCACAGAGCTACTAAGATAGAGGAGCTGGGATTTGAATCACATCTGTCCGATCGCCCTCTTCTCCATCTCGAGGGGATACTTCATTGAAGAGGCAGGATGTGAAGGGGACAGGAAGGATGAGTAAGATTCAGATTGTCAGACTAGAGCAGGGGTCCTCAAACTTTTTAAACAGGGGGCCAGTTCACTGTCCCTCAGACCGCTGGAGGGCTAGACTATAGTTAAAAAAAAAACTATGAACAAATTCCTATGCACACTGCACATATTTTGAGGTAAAAAAACAAAACGGGAACAAATACAATATTTGTATTTGCATGTGGCCTGCAGGCCATAGTTTGAGGACCCCTGGACTAGAGGGAAGGAAACACTGAAAAGAGATCAGAATAGGAATGTTGTGTTAGGATGCTGGAATGTGTATGTATATTAGGGATGGTTTGGAGATGGAATAGAGGGTTTTCTTGGAAATACAAAGTTTGCACAAGTCGGTACCACTGGAAAAGTTTGATTGGGCCCAAACATTGCCAAATGCAATCATCTTTAGGACTAGGTCTTGCAAAGTCTTGACATTTGATGTTGAGTCCATGTGGAAGAAATGTGCTATACTAAAAAGGTTACTATTATGACTGCTTTATTCATAACCGCAAGCAACCAAGAGGACCTTTGATAGGTAAATGGATAAGCAAACTGTGGTACATCCAGGCAATGGGTTATTGTTCAGCAATAACAACAAATGAGCTATCGAGCCACCAAAAGCTATGGAGGACCCTAAATGCATATCACCAAGGGAAAGAAGCCAATCTGAAAATGCCACCTCCTTCAAACATTTTTTAAGTGTGTTTTTAGCGCTGATGCTTTTGCAGCATGATAGCCACTGGCACCCACAACGTGTACTGACTTTAAAGGAATCGACGAGAGAATTAGACCGTGTGCCTCCTGCACCCCGCTGTGAGCTTACACACGGAGCCGCCTGACAGAGGTTGGCCCCGCCAGCCCCTGGCTGCCATGGGGATAGCAGAGAGACTGGCAGCCTGGTGGCCTGCGGGTGTGCTAATATTTACAGGCAGGGGCGGCCTCTGCATCCTGCGACCGCCGCTCACCTCATTCTGCGGTTGCTTCCCTGTCCACTTCGAAGCGGCCCCGGAGGAGGGGGAGGCCGGCGCTTGCATCGCAGATCTGGTTTTACCTCAGTCCCTCAAAGGCCCCGGTTACCCTTCGCAGGCCTCAGCAGGCACCGTCTACACCACAGAGCCAGCCTTCCGGAGGATTGCTCAAGAGAAGGCGAATCTCAATGCCAAGTCGGGTCACTTCGCTTTATATCAAAACATATGTTGGAAAGACATATCGTTTTTAGATTATGCCCTATTTCCCTACACATACAAACACACACACACATGTTTTGGACAGTGTGAGCAGAGAAAACAGTATCCCCAACTTTTACTTGCGTGTGAACTTTGTATACACAGAACTTAAACAGATGTGCGTGTTTATAATTCTAAAGATGCACATATGTAAAACATCCAACCGTATATTTATTCGCACCGATGACTGGGCGGAAAGGCCCTGTGTTTACGTCTTCTCGTTGTGTTCTGCGGGAGAGTGCCACGTACGTTGTTTACGTACGTGACATTTATGATGGAAAACCCAGTGGCTGGTGGGAGTCAGAGTCTCGTGGGTTTTGAAAATATTCCAGACCCAGCAATGAGATGCCACCGAGACAGGCGTGAGGGGTCGGGGAAGAGCTGGGGGTCGATTGCTTCCCAAATACTTAATCCGAGTCAAAAGCTGAAAATGAAAAAATAAGAGTCCTGTTCCATACAAATCACAGAACTCGAGACTCTGTTTCCCTGTCAGGGAAAGGAAGGAGCTGCCTGCTCCCGGGGACCGGTGCTATGCGAGAGAGGAAGAGGCTGAGTGAGGCCTGGGCAGCTGGCAGCGCCTGGGAGCCTCGCCCCACGCTTCTCAACGAGGATTCCAGAAGGCCTGGCCCCTCAATGCCCCTATTGTCCTCCTGCTCCTGCTCACAGCCCGGCGGCTGAACGTTTCACTTGGTCCATCCACAAAAGTTTTCTTCTTCTACCACGATTTCAGCTTTTAATCCCCTCTCTGTTTGGAAGGAAACCTGACATGGGAAAGGATGTGGTCTGGAGCGTGGAAGTGCCTGGCCGCATAGGGAATACACAGCGCGGAGGAATGAAGTGGGGCATTTACCAGGTCCCCATGTGGGAGTCTCGGGTTTGGGGTCCAGAATAGAGTGATCCGAGCCCCACTGGCCAGAGGTCACTGAACTCCGACCTCTCCACGCACCTGCGGTTTTTTATCGCCCTCCTCAAGGGCGCAGGTGCCTCTACCCTTCGGCACAGATTGTTAATGCCACTGACGATTCTGCTGCTTCTCCCTTCTCTTTATCAGTAACGCAGGCTTATGATGCCAATAAATATCTGCCCGGATGTGAATTACACGTCGGCGGATTCTCTTGCCGTTGCCTCTTCTTTGGGGCAATTTATCACACCGTGTGTGACGGGCTTGTGCATGGAATAGTGTCCCCAGGGGCGTGCCGGCACCACTTCTCAGGTCATGTCACGTTGTTCTAGAAATACACGCTGCGGTGCTCACCTTCAGACAGAGAAGCGGAGGCTGTCTCAGAAGCTGCCATTGCCCGCTATTTGGACATGGGCACAAGTAACTCAGGCTTGTGCAAGGATGTGCGTAATGTGACTCTGGCTTCATCAGGCTCTTATTCTCTGGTGCTTGGCCTGTTGCTTCCAGAGGGAGCGAGCCCCCTCCAATAGGCTTTAGCTCATTGCTGGTCTCTGTTATGCAGGGAACAGTCAGGTTCTCTCTCTCTCTCTCTCCCCACACCCCCCCCCCCCCAATCCTGGAAGAAGGATCAGCCAGAGTTCTTTCCACACCATTTTATTTGAGTTTCCACTTTAATCCTCATGCCTTCTCTGACTCATCCAGATTGCAAATAACTTCCTTCTTTTGCAACTTGAGCCTCAGCAGCTTCTGCTCTCTCTGCTGCTCCACCAACTCATCGCTCTGCTGTCACTCCCGTGGCCAGAGGTGGCATCAGGAGATGCGGCTGCAGAGCCCTTGTCCTGCCTGTCTCTGGGAAGTCCACAGGGTGAGCTGCCCAGGACACTAGAGCTGCGCTGTGGAGGGGGGCGTGCTGCGTGCCCTGTTCTAGGCTTGGAGTTCCACAGTACTTGTTAGCCTGAAGGTCCTGAGACTGCTCACGATCAAGAGGCCTGCTTGATAAGCATAAAGTGGTGCCACAAAACCTGTTTTTGACCCCCACCTTTTGAGTCCTGCCTTCAGCTGTCTGAGGACCATGTGTGAGGAAATGTCAGTGATCTACATGGTGGTCCACCCAGGAGCCCAGGGCCTGTTCTGTGCCATGCCTCGGAAAACGAGCCTCCTCTCTGGCCCCCTTGCCTTTTCTTTGACCCACAAGCTTACAGCAGTTCCTGGAAAGGCCCAAGATGCAGGTCTAGAATAACCAGCCCTGGGGTACCAGCCCCAACCACTCAAAGAATTTCAAGAGGTTCCTCCCGTCGGCCTTACAGTGACAAAGGCTGGTCGTTGTCCTGCAATTTTTTTCTCCACTTTTTCTTAAAAAACAAACAAAAAACTCTAATTTTTGGCTGAGCATGTGGCCACTCTAAGTAAAACTACAGTTCTCAGCCTCCCTTGCAGCTAAGTGTACAACTATAGGAAGTGCTGTGTGCAGCATCTAGGAATTATACTTAAAGGGGGGTGGGGGGGACATGCTCTTCTTTGCCTTTTTTCCCTCTGCTTCTGGAATAAGGATGTGAAAGCAGGAGCTTGAGCAGCACGAGGTAGAAGCCACATGCTCAGCAAGATGAGAGGAGAGGAGGTCCTAGACATTGTGAAGTCAGATGCCAGCTCCAGGTGAACATATCTGGGTTTCTTTTATGTGAACTAGAACAGACCTTTTTAAAATTATTATTTCAGCCACTGTTATGTGGGGGTTTCTGCCACCTCAGCAGAATCTCATCTTAACTGCTCCTCTCTCAGCTAACCCCCCAGATCACTCAAAGATAGACGAGCAGCCCAGATTGCTTCAGGAACAACCTCTCAGAAAGTCATCTGGACCAGGAAGAAGTAAGCCTCAGATGACCACCCAGAGTGTCTCTCCTGATAACCCTGCTCTCCAGGACCCTCCCACCCAAGACCGTGCAGGAGGGAAGCAGGAGATGGCTTGGCAGGTTTGCCAAACCTTCGGTCCTCATGTGTCTCTGGCTGCATTCCCACTCACTATTAGTGCCTCTCCCACGTGAACCGTCCGATGTGTTTGTTAGTATAGATGCGCCACCTATTCTGATGGGCTTTGGCATCATGTGGCTTAGATTCAACCTCACACAACGTCTACATTAACACAGATATCCCCACTCACTACCGTGCCCTGCCAGTCTACTGCATTTACATCCATAGTGCCAAGGCTGGTATTCAAACAAAGGCCAGCCTCGGGCTGTGTCACTCACAGGCACCCCCTGAGCTGGGCCAGCCCTGGGCCCATGACCAATAGCTAGAGAATTCCAAGTATGACAATATGAGTGCAACCCGGTCTATGCATTTAAAGTGGCAACGAAGCTTTTTTTCATCTGTTTGTAAGATGCATGGAGTATAGAGATGAATTATTTCTCTATCGTGAGGGTAAAATTCTGTATACACAAGTGTTTGGTTATAAACCTTTTTGTTTATATCTTCATTGTAGCAGTTACGCATGCCGGGAATTAGAATCAAGACGTATGCTCACCCTCCGCCATTCGGCTGCACGATGCTCCCGGGGCCTCTGCATCCCCCGCAGACCTCGCTTGGCGCCGCAGGTAAGAAAGAACGATTGCTTTGGAGTCCGGCGGCCTTGGTTCTGGACCTTGCATAGCTGTGTAACTCCAAACAAATGACTTCATCTTGCCAAGAGTCCATTTCCTCACCTAAGAAATAGGCATAATAATCCATACCTCTTAGCTTGTGTTGAGGGCTAAATTGGACAGTGTATGAAGCTGTCAGCAAACGGGTGCTGTGATTAAATCACAGTGGCCTTGCATTAGATGCTCAAAAAAAAAATCCCAAAAGCACAACCCCATCTCCCTGGTTTCTAAATTCCTCTGTGCATCACCAGATCCCCGCTCCATGACACTCAGTCATTTGTCATTTATTCGGCCAGAAGGGTTGAAGCTTACACTATCTACCTGACACTAGGAGAGACGCTGGGGATGCTGAGATGCTTACGGCCCAGCCCCTGCCCTCCAGGTGCTTAGACTGCCATCAGGAGACAGACAGGTAAACCTGGGAGTGCTACAGAGTTGGGGCTGCTGTGCTAGAGTCAGTGAGTCCCCAAAGAAGGGGGTGTCTGCTTTGCCTGGGGATCAGGAGCTGAAGATCGTAGTGACAACGCTCCCAGAAAGAACAGGTTTCTGAATGGGGCCTTGAAAAATAACCAGGAGTTATCAGGCAGACCAACCTTAGACAAGTGGCGGTGTGAGCCACGGCAATAGGAAGAAATGCATCCGGCTGGTGTTGGGGGAGATGACAAGCAATTCCCCGGGGCAGGGGTCAGCAGAGGAGCAGAAAGCAGGGTGGGAGCTGCAGCTGGGAATGGAGCACAGGCCATCTGGGGAGTGCAGTCCTTAGCCTACAAACAGCAGGGGGCCTGTCTCCACCAGGGGAGGTGGGCAGAGCGGCCCAAGAAGGAATGTGTGCACCAGCAGCAGCCACGTTTTCTAGGGTCCAGGGCAAGGGAGCACTCGTGTGCGCCCTCCCGGCTGTGAGGCCCTGTGTGCATCCACTCAAATCCCGGCAACACCCATGTTCTGATCCACCCCCTTCTCTCACCTAGATGGAGTCGCTTCTCTGCTAGACAATGGCTGAATCCCTAGTTTTTAAAAAATTCTCTGCTAGACAATGGCTGAATCCCTAGTTTTTAAAAAATAGATGAGAGAGAGAGACTAAGAGGAGAGACAGAGAGAGAGAGAGAGAGAGAGAGAGAGAGAGACAGAGAGAGAGAGAGAAAGAAACGTTGATTTGTTGTTCCACTTATGCCTTATGCATTCTTGTGTGTGCCCTGACCAGGGTGGAGCCCACAGCCTTGGTGTATGGGGACTCGATGCTCTAACCAACTGAGCCACCTGGCCAGGGCTGATGATCTAACCTTTTAAAATCCCAGCTATCATGTCAGTTTGTTTATTCCACGTTATACATTTGCACTTAAACAAGGACATTGTGGGTAATGCTTTAAACCAACCAGAGAAAGCCCCTCGTGAAAGAACTTGCCGCACTCTGGCATCTCCGTGAAAGGGAGACTTTTGCACAAGAAAATGGTGCTTCACCACTGGTCCTGGGCTGTGAAACCAACTACTTTCTTGGTGTTTATTGCCAACGTGGCGTCTAGCGTGGCACTTGGTGGCTCAGAACAGGTATTTTTCCACTCCTGAGAGGGCAGGACAGGGAACATAGGTAACAGCTTTATTGCCATTAACCCTTTTATCCTAACATTTGAAATAGTGAAATGTCAGAAAAGCTTCATGTTGTCCGTTCTTTATTGGCTGCATAGATCTGTGTTTATAGAAAGTTTTAATGGTTGCAGAGTCAAATTGCACAAATGATTTATTTTTTTAAAGATCTTGATATATCCTGCTGCATTCTGATGGAATTTTCAAAACTGGCTATAATGTGGATGATCATACTAATGTTTTCCCTGCAGTCAGACAGACTCCTTTGGTAAATGTCCAACAGTTGAGGTTAATGCACCGAAGGTCTGCCCCTCCCTGACACTGGCTGGTGCAATATGAAAAACCTGGTAGCAAATGCAGGCTGTAGAGAAATTCCTCATCTGGGTTTGGGGTCCAGGCAACTCAGAAGGTTTTCTCCCCAGACTCTGAGATCCAGATATACAGTGATGTGGGAAAGACAACAACAAAGTCATGGAAATAATAGTATTATTGTTTAATGGGACCTTCAGGCAGTAGGAATATAATAAGAAATGAAACTTGAACTCTTTGAACTGAATTTTTCAGGAAAGCACTTTCAAACTCTTGAAAGGGAAACATCAAAGTTTGAAGAGCAGATATGAAAAAGGCTCCCCCTCTTACGCCAAAGTGACATAAATTCAACCCGACACACATTTCTAGTGAGTTTGGGGCACCAACGAAGATCAAAAGGGAAAAGACATGTGCTTGTCCTCAAGGAACTTATTTCAGTGATCTTTCGGCTGATTGAGACTTTTGTTTCTGAATTATTGTTCCCTTCTGTCCGCTGCCCACTCCAAAAGGGACTCGGTGGGACTTGATGTTTAAAGGCGCTCGCGTAAGATGCTCAGCCTCTTTCAAGATAATAGGAAACACAAATTGTAACTATTATGAGAAAACATCTTTTTCTCCTTTCAGTCTGACAAAGACCAAGAAGTCTGAAAACAGGACATGCTGGTAAGAACGTGGAAGAGAGCTTTCTGGTGCCGTGGAGAGAGGTAGGACCTTTCTAGAAAGCAACCGTGTATATTTACCTAACGTTTCCATGAATAGACAAGTGGATCCTGCCTCTGTCTCACCCCTGCCTCACTGGCCCGCTGGAGTGCAGGCCCTTTTCCTGGGATTTTGGCGTCCCCCTGGCGGTGTTTTGTGCCCATTCAGCGTGTGGATGCCCCACTGCTTTCCGTCGCTCACCCTGTGTCCCCCGTCCCTGCACTGAGTCCCATGTCCCACCCACAGGCAGCCCTAACTGCCACTGACCTTGGCTGTTGGTCATTTTCCATCTCCTATTGCCGCTGTGAGCCCATGGCTGTGATATAGGACACTTCAGCCACAGCACTTGCAAACAGCGTCACTGAGATAGAATGAAGATACAAATACGCTGTATGTATTTAATGTGCACAATTTGTCGAGTGTGGGCATATACACACACCTGTGATACCATCACCACAGTCCAGGCAAAGAACACATCCACCCCGCCAACGGCTTTCGTATTTCCCTGTTCGTCACATGGACCTTTAACAGGAGATCTACCCCCTTAACACAATACCGTGCTAACTGTGGGCGCTATGCTGTACAGCAGATCTTGGGAACTTGCTCTTCCTGTGGGATTTATACCCCCTGATCAAGACCCCATCTCTCCCGCCCCAGCCTCTGGTGACCACCATTCTATTCTCTGCTTCTGTGAGTTGAACTATTTTACACTTTGTTGTTGTTGTTAATCCTCACCAGAGGATATTTTTCCATTGATTAGTGGAAGAGAGGGAGAGAGGCAGAGAGAGAGAGAAACATTGATGTGAGAGAGACACATTGACTGAGTTGAACTATTTTAGATTCCTCATATGAGTGGAATCGTGCAGTATTTGTCCTCGGTGGCTGGCTTATTTCACTCAGCATAGCCTTCTGGGCTTATCCATGCTGTTGCAGATTCCTTTGATAGATGAATGGATGAAGCAAAGGCGACAATAATATTACAATAACTATGGCTGGTAACGGTGTGTGGGCACTGGAAATATCGGGGGGAACACTGTAAAGTATGTGACTGTCTACTATGCTGTACACGTGAAACCAATACAAAATAAGATTGAAAGTAAACTGTAATTGAAAAATTAAAATAAAAAGCACACAGGAAAGAAAGAAATATGGCACGTGAGTTCAACATGTAATATTTATCCCTGCCTGATGTCAGATCTACACGTCAGATCTACACGCGGCTGTCTGTCACCCCTTCGCCAGCAGACAGCCCCCAACGCCCTGTGAGTGTCTGTGGTCGGTGCCCAGGCGCCGGCGGCCCCATCAAGGCAGCTTTGGGTTTCACAGAAACAAGGGCAGTGGAAACAAACCTTGGGAGGGCGGCTGTGAGCTGAGAGTTTGCAGGCTCCGGATTCAGAGCATGGCACATCTCAAAACCTCTCAACCAGTGGGCTTGGGTTCGTTGGCAGGTGGAGCACGGCCTGGAAGGGGGAACGTCAGTGCAGAGGCAAAGAAGGCCCAAGGGGAGACCCTGGCCCTGTCTCCCTGAGCACAGAGCAGCTCAGCACAGTGGGAGCGAAGGGGGCCTGGTACCTGCTGGCATCTTGGGTAGCTCTGACAGTCAGGGTCCGGGACAATCTGGGGGTGGAGGACACAGCATTCTCAAGAGGCTTCGCAGGAAACAAACACCAGAGAGGGCCCTGGGAGAAGAAGCCGTGAGATCTGTGTGAACGCATGTGAAACGTGCCCATAAACAAACTCGAGAGTGGGCAGGAGGGCAGTGGCACCCCGCGGCCTGATGCAGTGAGGTTCACGCCCACGTGGCCCCTCGACACAGGCACACCCGCGGGAGAGGCCTGAGGGACTTCAGTGTTGCAAATGCAGTCAGGCTGCTGCTTGAGGGGCACTGCAGACCAGGCCAGCAGTCTCTTCTCCCTGAGGATGGCAGCTCCCAGATGGAGAGCATGGTCTGCTCTCTTGCTTTCCGTCCCCCCAGGGCCGGTCCTGCCAAAGAGGAGCTTTGCGGGGCCCAGTGAAGTGCCAGCCCTTCCCAGTGTTCCCAGCTGCTCCTAGAAACAACTTCCTGTCCCGGCTGCAGACGCCTCTCAGGATGTACCCAGAGCCTCTATTGCGCAAAGAGAATACAACACTTGACAGGAGGAAATAAATCTGATTACCCAAAGCAGAAGCCCAAACCAGAAGAGTGGTTGTGGGTTCCAGTGGTGAATAAGCCCAAGGCTGTTGGTTTTTAGACAGATGTCCTAGATGTTTATGAGAAAGTGAGAAGTCACTCAAGACCACTTCACTAGCCTTTTTTTGCTGGTCTCCCTGCTAGGCTCTTCTCTGCCCCAGGCAGTCCTCACCTCTGCAGTAAGGTTCATTTCCCCAAAAGCCCACTCTGATTGTTAATAAGCTAAAGAGGCTCCCCAGTCATCACATATGTTCCAAAATTCTTAGCTTGGCTTTTAGACTTGTCTGGGTTGAAGCAATATTTCCAGACTCTCCCCAACTGAACTCAAGGTAAGTGGTTGACTCATCTGTTTTCCAAAGAAGCACTTTTCCATTGCTGTGCTTGTTGCCCGGCACCCACCCCACACCCATCATCATTTATTGACATCTCACCATCTTTCAAAATCCAGGGCAACACCACCTCCTCCAGGAAGACCTCCCTGATTCTCCCAGCCTTGACTTTGCTTATTAGCTATGCGTACCACTGAATGAATAGGTCCTGTTATTTTTCAATTACAGCTTATTTTCAATCTTATTTTGTACTAGAGGCCTGGTGCACAAAATTCTTGCACTCGGCGGGTGGGGTGGGGGGGTACCTCGGTCCAGCCTGCACCCTCTTGCAGTCCAGGACCCCTTGGGGGATGTCTGACAGCTTAGGCCCGCTCCTGGGGGAGAGGCTCCCACCACCGCCACTGTACTCGCCAGCTGTGAGCCCAGCTTCTGGCTGAGCAGCACTCCCCCTGTGGGAGCACACTGACCACCAGGGGGCAGCTCCTGCATTGAGCATCTGCCCCCTCCCCCTGCCCCCGGTGGTCAGTGCATGTCATAGCAACCTGTCATTCTGCCGTTTGGTCAATTTGCATATTAGTCTTTTATTATATAGGATTGGTTTCACGTGTACAGCATAGTGGTTAGACAATCACAGTCTTAAGTGTTCTCTTTTTCCATGAACTTCTTTAGACACTATTGTCTCTGTTCCTTTTGTGATTCTTCTCACATTGCTCTATACCAGTGATGGCGAACCTTTTGAGCTCGGCGTGTCAGCATTTTGAAAAACCCTAACTTAATTCTGGTGCCATGTCACATATAGAAATTTTTTGATATTTGCAACCATAGTAAAACAAAGACTTATATTTTTGATATTTATTTTATATATTTAAATGCCATTTAACAAAGAAAAATCAACCAAAAAAATGAGTTCACGTGTCACCTCTGACACGCGTGTCATAGGTTCGCCATCACTGCTCTATATGATGGTTGCTTTCCTACAGGCTGTACTCTCTTTAGGATGAGCTCTTTTTTGGATTTTCTGTACCTCAATTTCTCTGGTATCTCACAGTACTCAGTATCACACTTCACATGCAACATAAACTCATCACTTAGATTATAAGGAGCTTGCTATGGACTCAATTGTGTCCCCACAAATTCATGCATTTAAGGTCTAACCCTCAGTATGAGGGTATTTGAAGATGGGTTTTTTGGGAGAGCATTAAGTTTAGATGGGATTATGAGAGTTGGACTCTCATGATTGGATGAATGCCCTTGTAAGGCGAGAGATGGTTTTTGTTTTTTATTTGTTTGTTTGTTTTTTATCCACTTGGCCAATCATTGCATTTTGTTTGGAGAGTTTAATCCATTTACATTTAAAGTAATTAGTTTCAGGAAAGTCTTCTGTTTGTTATTTTATTTTATTTATGTCTTATACCTTTTTATTGTTTTTCATTTTCTCCGTTACTGCTGCCTTTGAGTGAAGTTGATTTTTTTGTGGTGAACCATGTTGATTCCCTTCTCATTTTCTTTTGTGCATATTTGCTAAATGCTTTCTTCATGGGGAATACATTTAATAATCTGGTCTGAGTTGAAACCAACTTAACCTCAATAGCATATGATTACTCCTATAAAGCTCCCTTTATGGCATTGGTGTTGCAAATTGCATCTTTATATATTGTGTGCCCAGGAACATCGATTTATAATTATTTTGTACACATTTGTCTTTTAAATCATGTAGGAAATCAAAAATGGAGTTTAAAAAAAAAGAAACTCTCCCCTCAAACTGCTGTCACTCTTTTCCTCTGCCATGTGGGGCCACAGCGGGAAGGCGGCCATCTGCAAGCCAAAAAGAGAGCTCTGAGCAGCACCCAGCCATGCTGGCACCCATCTCAGACATCCAGCTTCCAGAACTGTGAGAAAATAAATAAATTCCTGTTTTCTAAGCCACCCAATTTATGGTATTTTGTAATGGCAGACCGAGCCGGTAAGGCATGGCCCAAAGTGGACCAAGGAGCCAGCCTTCTTGTTTTACACAGTGACCCAAGGGGACACAGAGTAGAGCAGGGATCAAAACCCAGCCAGTCCCCTGAGCTCCAGTCCACAGCTCTCACAAGTATAACAAGCTTGCCAAATATTACAGAATGAAAGAAAAGGCTCAAAGCAATAAGTATATTATTCTTAAACATGTCCATACCTTTAAACTCTTTTCATCATAGCTTTGAAATAACAAGCCAAAGGTCCAAGGGGACCTCCAGCAAGGTCTGTAATTGAGAATTTGGCTTAAAAGGCTGCCAGGGATGAGGAGAGAAAGGGAGAGGCCTACCTACTTGGTTATAGCAACATCATAATTACAGAGTTGTGAATTATGCAAAGGAAGACAGAGGGCAGGATTTGCAGCCTCCTGAGATTTCTTGTACCTGTACACAAAACTGCATGTATGGAGCCCTAACTGGTACCTCAGTGGGTTAGAGTATTGTCCTGACATGTCAAGTTGTAGGTTTGATCCCCCAGTTAAGGCACATGCAAGAATCAACCAATGCATGCATAAATAAGTAGAAAAACAAATTGATGTCTCTCTCTCATCAATAAATAATTTTTTTAAAAAATACTGCATGGACTAAAGCATTTCAGAGCTTTGCTTTACAATCTATGTTGCACCAGTATAATGTTTACACTTCACAAAGGGCTTCCACACACATAGTCCTAGGGACTCTGCAACAACCGGCTCAGGAATTAGCATCTCTGTGGGGCTCGTTACTCCCTTAAGCCATAGCTTCCCTAAGTGACCCAATCAAAGTCACACAGTTGCTGCGTATGGAGCTACGACTTGAATACGTGTGTGTGTGTGTGTGAGAGAGAGAGAGAGAGAGAGAGAGAGAGAGAGAGAGAGAGAGAAAGAAAGAAAGAAAGAAAGAAAGAAAGAAAGAAAGAAAGAAAGAAAGAAAGAAAGAAAGAAAGAAAATGAGAATGAGTCAGGGTGGGGTTGATCTCATCACTGTATGGGGGATGGGGAGTTGTTTAGGCATAGAGTTTTAGTTTTGCAAGATGAAAAGAGTTCTAGAGATAGGATGCATAACAATGTGAATATACTTAACAATATTGAACTGTACATGTTAAATGGTTATGATGATACATTTTATGTTATGTGTATTTTACCATATTTAAAACTTTTATAATTTTTAAGTTTAGAAATGGCATGGTTTTATGTTATGTAAATCTAATTTTTGGTCCAATTTAATAGAACATGGCTGGGTTCTCACATCTGCTCCTACATCCAATCTGTTGCAGTGTGTTGTTTTGATTGAAGTATACGAAGAGTATCCAGTATCGCAGTTCAGTGGTTAGACAAGGGCAGAGCCTTTTGATAACTTTATCCGTAGTTGTGGCCCTTCTTCGATGCTGCACCAAAACTCAACAAGTGGTCGTTTCTTACAGGTTAGTTATAATGTGGAATCTGAAACTACACAAATTAACGTTTGGTACTTTGTCAAATTACAATCTATTTTCTACTCTGCACTTTGAGTGAATCTTTTACCCATGCATGATTTTTTAACATCAAGCATTGATTACTGGGGAAATATTGGTTCATTAAGTTATATACTGTTCATTAAAAAAATCACATGTAACTATCGCCTCTGATGTCATTAGGAAAGTCTTTAAATATTCCAAAACGATTGAGTTCGTGATGATGAATATAAGTTTTCCATCTACATATAACTAAATAATGAGTCATGTACAGAAAGAGGTCATTGCAGGTAGTTTTCTCTTGAAAGCTCATGTTTATTACTAGCCATAAATACTATCAGTGATTTCCTCGACACAATAAGCCTACTTTGTTTATTCTTGTAAGAAGATCTACTAAATGGGCCCAGTCCAAACAGCCACAGTATGCCTGTAGCACTCTGGAGTGAAAAGGGTGACTATTCAGCTTGCAACTCAAGAGCTTCTCGTTCGTACAGCCATGTGTATGCAGGAGAAGGGCCCCAAGCACATGTGCCATTTTGTCACACAGAATACTGAAAAGATGTGTACTTAACAGTCAAGGTTTAATAAAACTAACGATTTTTTTTTTTTTTTACTCCTCCATTAGGAGTAATTTTTCAGTGGAACTGGCTCTTCTTCCCCTGAGAGCACATGGTGGTGAAGAACATGATGATCACAGGTACAGCTTGATACACTCTTTTGGCAAAACAAAAATTTATCATCTGAGAAATGAGAAGGTTATCACCCTTGTAGTAGCATTTATTGGGCATTGAACAGGTGTAGCATTTTGCAAACGCGCACTCTTGCCAAGGAGCCAGCTCACCTGTCATGGCTTTTGCACCTCACTGGAAATGTCAGCATGCAAAGAAGGCAAATAGCATCGGACCATTAGTATTTTGACCTTGTTGGTCCTCAGAAAGTGGTCTGGGAACCACCCTTTGAAAAGATGGCTCCAGAAACGTACTTCCTGGGATTGTGTCCTGACTTTGTCATTAGCTGTGTGGTGTGAGGAAAATTCCTAAACTTTAGTGAGTCTTAGTTTCTTCATCTCTAAATGGGAATAATTGTACTACCAACCTCCAAAGGGTGCTGGAGAAAGAAAGAGGAAATCATGTAATGTGTTTACCTCTGTGCCTGGCCTGTTGTATGCAATCAATGTTAGCTTTCCAGGCCATCTATTGTTATTAATGCTATTTTACCTTCTGCTCCTTTGCAAAATGCTACACATATTCACTGTCCAATAAATGCTACTAGAAGAGTAATGACCTTCTCATTTCTCAGATGATAAATTTTTGTTTTGCTAAAAGAAAGCTCTAATTTAACAACAAATCAACCTTAATAAATGCTTATTAACTGAATAATGAGTCATGTATAGAAAGAGGTCACTGCAGATATATCTTTATTTTTAGATATTACATCATAAATGCTTCAGCTCCTTAAGTATAAATAAACATTATAAAAATAAAGACCAGAAATTATTTCCCCAATAACCAATAATTATGTTAATGCTTGAACATAATTATTCTGAGATTCTAGACCCAAGACAACCCTAGCATCATACATGAAATACTAAAGTAAAATTAACCCTAGCTGGTTTGGCTCAGTGGATAGAGTGTCAGCCCATAGACTGAAGAATCCCGGGTTTGATTCCAGTCAAGAGCATGTACCTCCGTTGCAGACTCAATCTGTCAGGGTGCATATGGGAGACAACCAACTGGTGTCCCTCTCACATTGATCTCTCTCTCTCTCTCTCTCTCCCTTCCCTGTCTCTTCAAAAATCAATAGAAAAATATCCTTGGGTGAGGATTAAAAAAGAAAAAGAAAAATTAAAGCAGGTGTCATATCAACCATAGAACAATGAAACAAAAATTATCCAAGCATACTGGGCATCTCTAAGAGAGGTTTGTGGATTTTAAATGTTTCGTTTCTCTTTTAAAGAATGGTATTTTTCTGCCAGGAAAAAATAATCTAAAGGAGGGAATCCCCAGTTGTTATTCATATCATTTCTTAATTTGGGCAAAAGTCACGGCTTTCACAAGCAATGACATCAGAAACTTTTATTAAAACAACACAGACTTTTCAAACTCAAAACCTATAAGGACTGTTGGATTTCAAGAAATAAAATCATTGCAAAGTTACTGCATTTGTCATATTTCAAGCCGATTGTGTAAATAATAAAGGTCGAACTCAGCAAACAAGGCTGATAAATCCATGGTGACCAGCCAGACTCCCATTCCCATCATTTATTCACATGCTGATAGACTTCCCCAGGAAGCCTGGGAAAATAACAGAAGTAACTCAACTTCCCCCAAGAGAAAGGGCTTCATTTTTTCTTGGCAGATTCATTCCTAATCACATCGCAGGGAACCATTATTAACATCTGGATATTCAAAAGAGCCACTGAATTATTATAAAAATGTTTCAAATCATCAGCCTAAAACTCAAATGATCTACAATGTGTACGATGTTTTTTTCTCCCTTTAGTCAAGAAGATAAATGGAGAAATTCTTTATATTTCAACTTCCATTACACATTTGTTTTTAATCTGGGTAAATTCATGTCTGCCTACTGTACCTCCATATCAAAGACGGATATGTCAGCGTTAGCTTCTGCTCCTCTCACCATGGCTTTCTTTTAAGAATATAATTTTTGAGCAGTGAGATAACTGCAAAAATTAATGGGTTCAAAGCAGTCATAAGTCAAGACACCAATACTGAGTTCCATTCTCTTTGAGTGTAGTTTTGTGCTACTAGATTGAACAGCTCTAATGTCTTTATGTGTAACTAGCTCCTTCCCCCTTTAAACAGTTTCTAACAATTAATTAACCAGGTCTGTTTGGCTTATATCAACTTCAAGACCCTAGAGGAGAATCCCCTTGTAACCAGACTTTACATTGGGGGGCAAGTCAGTGACGTGAATATCAAGAGGTATTTCACAGGGAGAGAAATCTTTACAATCTGCTGTGTGTAAGGGAGAGAACATGAAGAAGCTGAGGATTTTTAGGTTGATTTGTGGCGACAGCGGGGCAGGCCCTCCCCTAACGGTGGTGTGGGCTGGTTCAACAGTGCAGATGGAGGCCCCAAAACTACTGGTCTAAATATTTATAAGCTTTAAATCAAGCTAATGAACAGTCAACTGAAATATCTTCTATCCTCCTCTCTTGAAAAATATGCCTTCAAAGTAAATGGAAGTTCAGGTAATCAAACAGTGAAATATAGAGACTTTAATCAAGTTCAGTTTTCTGCACCAAAATTACCCACATTTTGAAATTCTTTAGGAGAAAATGATTATTTTCTTCATCTTTTAAACTCACACACACCGTTTATAGCTATCCAATAGGAAAGAATTGTCTTTAAAAAAAAATACTAAGATTTCTAAACCATCATGTGTACAATGCAAGTTCCTGCCTACAGAGGAATTGCTGCTGTCACTTAAGTGTCTTTCCCCTTTCATATGTATCCCAAGAAAAAGTCACGATATGTTTCTTTTTTGTGCATTTTCCAGCTCTGTATTTCATCCTTAGTGTTCTCCAAAGAGTGAAGGGTCTTCAAGTCTCAGCCAGCTACTGACACTGTCCTGTTTTGCAATTACAATGAGCATTTTGCAGGTTATCGTGGGCCGGGGGTCCTGACAAGTGAAGGAGGACATCTCCAACAAGGGACACAGGTGTACCTCGCTTTGCAAGGCATGTGATCAGGACATGTTGTATTCCGGGCGGCTCCCATCTTCCCGTTGTCTCACGTTGCCAGTGCAGAGATCGGTCATCTTCGTTTCTGGCAGCGACTTTAACAAGGGTCTTTAATTTTACCCTTTCTCATCCTGCCTGTCAAGTAATTACCATAATCTTTCTTCAAATACTCTGCAAGGGACTTTAATATATGATTTATAATTAAATATGAAAGGACCCATGAATCCCTTTGAAAAGTGAAACAACCTGTTGTAACATGAACAAAAATGATCATACGGTTCTTGTCTCATACGATTTTGATTTTTCTGGAGGTGATACCACCAGTGCCCAGACTGGGGATTGCCCAGGTTTCTATTGGCTTACCTGATACTGCACTGCTAGGTTTTTTTGTGAAGACGAAAACATACTCAAAAAATGAACTTGGAATTATCAGCTGTTCCCATTGTGTGGCTGATAGTAGTGACTGGGGTATGCGTTATTGTTTTGAGGGTCACCTTACCTCTTCCCAACAGGATCCCCGGTCCTTTCCCCTTTGCAAATTTCCTCCTAAGTTTTTCTAAAGTGGCTTCCCCGGCTGAAAGTTGCTGCACAACCAGTAGTAGAGGGAGGAAGGATACACTTCCAAGGTGCAATGTATTAAACACAGACGTATTTTTTCAGCTTTTCCTCTTGGCCCCGCCTCCTACAGGACTAATACCTAATGATTCCAGGAAGTGAAAGCAATTAAATTTCACTTGGTGTAAAGTTGAAGAAATTGTCCCGGGTGAAAAGAATGTTTCTTTGCCACATGCCATAGGTGGCAATAAACAGGCAAATTTCACTGGTTTTGATATAGTAGTAGGAGCTTTCACAGGGCTCAGGTTGATTTCATTTCAAAAAGTTGAATTTATGGGACAGAGGACTGAAAGGTTCGTACTGACATGTTTAAAACCCTCTTTTAAAAAGTGGCATATTGCATCATTCCACTTAAGTGTTCACACCGCAGGCTGAAACATAATCTGTTTACTGAAAAAACAACGTTTTATTGCCCTGCGAATAATTTCCCATTGAAGAAAAAAAAACACAATGTACAGTATTTTCGTGCTTTGGGAACCATCTGGAAATTTTTCTTCAGTTGCTAAAGCTATTAGGAATTTGCATCCACATTCAAACTACTGATTTTTAAAGTTAACGCAGAACAACTTCAAACTTACTATTGAACAATTCCAGAAGCGAAGGCTGCCAGAGGCCGGCCCAGGGCACCACAGACCAAGCACACACCCACCGCCAGGCACGTCGGGTTTCAGAGAGCACCATAGGGAGGCTTTGCTTCTCTGTCCTCACTTCTCTGAGCATGGTGCAAAGTGGGTGTATTAGTTAGGCCTACACCAGCTGCTCTAACAAACAAACCCTAAAGCTCAGTGGCTTAACACAGTGGAAGGTATTTTCTTGCTCACCTGCTAGTCCAACGTGGGTGTGCGGAGTAGGCAGGCGGCTTCCACGTGGAGGTGTGGGAACTCTAACTGCTTCCATCCTGGACTCTGCATTTTCAACAGGGAGTTTTGTTGCAGGAGAAAGAGCATGGCCACTAGAGTGTGGTGGCCGTTAAACCCGGCTACATCCCATGGGCTAGACTGCAATCATGTGATCCATCTAACACGAGGGGACAAGAACTGCAGGCCAGTCCCAGGAAGGAAAAGAAGAGGGCTTGGTCAACTGCTAGCCAGTCTGTAGACCCCAGTCAGCATGCTATAGGATTACAATATAGTTCCCAAATTCCAACATGTTCAGTGCTCAGCATTGGCTTATCCGACCCCTGCTGTGGACCCTACAAAAATCAGCCCACTGCAGGTCCTGAGGGATTTCTGAGGTGACTCACGGAAAGCCCCTTGACTTGAGACACTCTTGCCTGAGGTCAGCTCCAAAGTCTGTGTCTTTCTTTGTAAAATGGGACCGATTATGGAGACCGGACAGCACGTGAACCAATCCATGGGCTACATCTCTGGAAAAGAGAGCTTTGAAGGTGAAAATCCTCTTTACCTTTCATTCTATTTCCCTTTTCTCCCAAGACTTATTTCTCCAGCAGGGAACTTCATGCAAATTTAAGACTTAGGTTCTCTAAAGAAAAGTCTTCCCATGTTGTTTAAGCACTGATGTGTAGGCAAGAAACTCAGACCTAAAGGAGATGCAGTGATATGAGCCAGTTTCCTCAAGGACATGTCCACCTAGAAAAGATAAATTAAAATATAAACAACTGGGCATCGCCCATGGATTCTCCCTTCCCCACACTGAACCTCCTTCTTCTAACCAGCTCTGTGGGTAGGCAGCTCTTCTCTGTGCTACCACCAGATACACTCCTACTTCATTACCTTGTTATAATTGAATATTTATTTCCCTGTCAGCCTCCTCCATTAGACTCTAAACTCCATGAGGAGAGGGCCCTTCTATATCTTATTTATCTCCCGCACCCACCCCAATCTCTGGCTCCTAAGAGGTGCTTGCTAAATATCTGTGGCATGGGATTGAATTGAATGCAAGTTAGAAAAAGATAAGTTCCATAAGACAGTAAAAAAAAAAAATCAAAGAGCTGCTCCTGTTCAAAAGAGAGAACCACGCATCTGGCTCAAGGGGCGAAGGGAGCGGGGGGAAGATTTCCTGAAGCATTTGATGTGGACTTTAAAGGAAGGGTAGAGTTTCAGCAAGCAGAATGTCAGCGATGGCCTTGCAGGCCGAGGAACAGCATCTGTAAATGCTCAGAGGTGGAAAAGCCAAGATGCATTTGAGGAGTACCTCGTATTCTTATTTATCTTGTGCTTAGAGTGTGTGAAGGGAGGGATAAGAAACAGGAATGGAAAGGGAGGTTGTGGTTATTCTGGAAAGGGCTTTGATTCGAAGACTGGCAAGTTTTAATTTAATTCTGTGGGAAACAGGGAGCTGGGGGAGGTCTGGGTACCAGGAAAATCAATCTGCCAAGTGGGGAGGGGATGGAAGGTGCGGGTGAGAGTCAGGAAGAGGAGAGACCTCTAGCAAGGCCTGATATCAAAGCAGGTGAATGGCCACAGGGCCCTAACTGAGGCAATCGATGTGAGGAGGGACAGGCCAGGAGGAGGCTAGGACATTGGGCCCATAGCTCCTGCTAACTGGTCAGATTTGGAGGAACGATGACCAGAGAGGAGTGCTATGGGAGTGACAATACGATGCTGCCATTCACAGCAAGAGGAACTTTGGGAGGAAGCATTGATTTGGTGATTGAGGGGAAGGTGAAAAAATGAGTTGGAGGCATTTTGAGCTAAAAGTACTTGGAAGAGGCAGGGCCCGGGGTTGGGAAGATGGGAAGGGCCACTGGGCACAGGCCTTGCATTCATAAAATTTCTCAAACTGAGACTCTTGATAATGCCTCTAAATGAGTTTATATATAAGGTTCTTGAATTTATGCTGAAAATTTGATAAACTTGCAAAATGCACCACAATTTTGCAGCCCTGTTGGGATATTTATTGACTGTCCTAATATACATGGAGACCTTTTAAAGAAATAGAAGCAGTTTAGATCCAGAGACATGGAAGGATGCAACAGACTGACAAATCTCAGAGGGAAGAGGTGAGGGCAGAGTGGAGGGGGAGATTAACCAAAGAATTTATATGCATATATGCATAACCCATGGCAATAGACAATAGTGTGGTGAAGTCCTGGAGAGTGGGGTTAGGGGGCCAATGGGGGGGAAATAGGAGACATCTGTAAAACTTTGAATAAAAAGATGAAAAAAATAGAAGCATCTTTTAATAGCTCTTACTAGGGGTCCCCCCATCACCTGGATTTACCTCCAATGGTATCTGTGCCCACCTCCCCATGGCCTGAGGGATGGAGTGGGGTTGGAACCCCAGTAGCTAGCCTGACCTCTGGCAGAGGGAAGACAACTCAATAAATACACATTTGGGGAGAGATGGTGAGGAAGAAGGAAGTCAGCTATATTGAAGTAATAACCACAGACATCAAAGTGAAGAAAGACTATAGAAGACAGAAAAGGATCTTCCTTTCAAAAAGGGCAGCCAAACACTCATAACATTACTCATCTCACCCAACACATGGCAGCTCTCCCGTGTGAGCCAGGCGCCATCTTCTGTGCAAAGCTTCCCTGCATTATCACAGACGTTCCATCCAACTCAGTGTCGGGAAGCGGGGCAACAAGATGGGCAAGATCAGAACTGCCACTCCAGGTCTTCTTAACACCTTGAATCCCATCTTTGAGCACCTGTGAACATCTCCCAAGAAGCTCTCTGGCCACCTCTTCTCTTCCTCTCTCCCTTTGGCTCCTGAGTGAGGACGGATGGAGAGGGATGAAGTCAAGATGTGGGAGATGGAAGCAGATTTGAAGACGAGGAAAAAATGACCCTGGCTTTTCTTCTTCCCCATTAAACTCTGCACAGACTGCTTCAAGGGGAAAAAAATAATGCATTGCCCAATTATTATAAGATTGTGCTTCTGTTTTACTTTCCAAAGCCGACTTTGATGACCTTAATTTTACCTATGCCACGGCATAAATTTTCACTGAGATCTTTATCTCATCCTGACGCCAATTAGCACGTGAGTTTCAGCAGAAGAATCTGCGGCAATTTACTACACACCTTCCAAGAGTAGGAAGCGCTAATCGAAATGAAGACTGTCTCAGAACCAATTGAACAGGTGTGCATTTCCATAAAGCCTGCACAACCGAGCCACGTCGTGGTGTTTGCTCCTTTTGCTTGGGAACTGAATTAGTAATCTTCACATGCCCTGTCCCGGTGATTGAAATAAATTACTTTGTTAAATTGCGAAGCAGGTTGACCCATCTGTTGGCCCATGAATGTTCAGATTCTCGGAGGGTTTATTATTCCAAATAATGACTGCCATATGCAGCGGTAAACAGTTCCTTTAAAACTGACTGAAGGATTTGGTGTGACTTTTGAAAGCAATTTATAAAGCTATTCGTGTTCCCCTAAAGGATCTGCCCTTCAACTAACTTCCAGGAAAGTTGTCTTGATCGGTTAATCCTGGCCGAGACACCTTGTTCTCTTTGGAGAGGAGAGAAGAAGGGAAGAGCAGAAACACATGTTCCTAGAGGACCTACTATGTGTCAGGAGCCGGCACGTATGTTAGTTAGCACGGCTCCCTGGAAGCTCACACCAGCCCTGAGTGGTGGATATCAATATCCCAGAGAAAATGGGGGGTCAGAGAGGGTAAGCGACCCATCCAAAGACAAATGCAAAATTAGGAACTAGCACTTGAACCCAGTCCACTTGCTTCAAGACACAGTGTGCTATTTCCACCAGGTCTGAGCATCGGATGGAGAGTGTGTGCACGGGGCAGAGCGGTGAGGGTGCTGGGCACTCACAATTCAGACCCCTGGGAGAGAAAAAGTAAAAGCATATTTATGTCACGTTTCTGATTCTGCAGACAGCGCCGTTCTCACCATGCCTGTCCCCTCGCCTCTAAAAAAGGAGCCTCGCTTCTCTTTCTGATCTCCCGGAAGGGGGAAAGGGCAGGGCTTTAAACTCCCATTGGCAAGAATTGAAAAGACAAAAATCTGCGGGTCCTCTTTTCATGCGTGGCCTCCTTACTTCAGATCATCCTCGTTTCCAAATCCCGGGGGGGAGCATGCCTGCTCGGCTCACACAAGGTCCATAAACTGCTCCGACCACAGACCAGCCATGATTTGTTCATGATGTTAACGTTGACTCGCTGTGGCTAGATTACAGATGTGAAATTGCTGATGGATGGCCCAAAGCCAGCACATGGCCGGCTCTCCTGGTATTCAACTGCAGTATTAATCATGTGCGGAAAGGTATTTTTCCCCCTCCGTGAAAAATGAAATGGCTAATATACAGTATGGAATGAGTGCCTTGGAACAGTTCCTTTCTTAACGGGAAAAGAATAAAGCTATTAAAAGAATAAACTCCTGTATGTGACATGATGACAGTGGGATTTTTTCTGACGAGCTAAATGAATAAGCTCACTCTCCTTTGATTTATGCCCGTGCAGAGCGTGGTTCAAAGCTTCAAAAGGCAGAGAGAGAGCATTTGGAGATGCCGGCGGTCTCCCCTCCCTTTGTTTAAAGAGAGTGAGATGCTAAGATTGGCCAAAGGCAAGTGTTTGACAGGCAGAGACCTGAAGAGGCGGCACCTAAGTGCTCAGCAACGGAGGGGACAAGGGTACCTCAGAGGGGCTGCCAGAACCTTTGGATGAGGAGGTTTGCCCTCATTTCAACAACCCTCAGGCACCTCTGCCTGGGCCGCAGCCCAGCTGGGACTCTGTAGTTGGTCTCCTCCCAAGACCTGAGGGAAGCAGACCTGTTCTTTGCTGTCGGCTTGAATCCTGAGAGTGGGCTGGAAATTAGGCTTGTTCTTCGCCTCCACCGAAGACGGGACTAGAAAAAACAAAGCCCACAGTAAGAGCCTTTGATAAGGCTTCATATATAAAAATTAATTCTTGATGGGGAGTATATTTTACGTCAGGAAAGATCACCCAGGTAATGGCCATTGTGGGGGTGGGGGGGCGGTGTTGTTTGGATTATGCATTTTTATTTTGATTAAGAGCAATGTGCACGTGATCAGAAAAGCATAAAACATCAGACGAAGCTCAAATTCGGAAGAACCCAGACCCAGAAATATTCCACGAAATAACCAGCCAGGACTGTTCAAAAGTCTTGAAAGACAAAGGAAGACTGAGGAAGGGTGGCAGGCTGGGGGACAGTGACAAGAGATGATAATTGACATGTGCAGTGTGAGCTTGTAGATCGCCTGGACCAGACCAAAGGACATTAGCAGAACAAAAAAAATTGTCGTTTAATTAATAGTGGTTTATAGTTCATCTGTAAATGGTTAATAATGTCCTATCAGTGTCAATGGCCTGGTTTTAGATGATTGTACTATGGTTATATAAGATGATTTGGAAAAATCTTTGTATTGTTTTTGCAAGTTCAGGGGTACGTTTTTTAAAAGGCCTGCAATTAATAGCAGCCCACAGGTCCACTGTTCCTCCACTCCAGGCCTGTTCCCCGGGAGCAAGCACTTTTAGCTCTTTTAGCTGTTTCTTCACATAGTTACCCATGTAGCACTCAAAACTATGCTTACAATCATGTGCCTGGATTTACTCGTTTTAGACACTAACTACCAAGTGCCTGCCATGAGAATTCAGTTCACTCTCAGCCCCCACTGCTCCTCTTTATTCTTTTTTAAAATTTTTATTTTAAAAATTATTTTAGACTTTGAAAAAGTTGAAAATACCATGAAGTTCTCATATACCCTCCATCCAATTTCCTTTTTTCTTTAGAAGCAAATCACTAAGTCCAGACTACATTCAAGGGGCGAAGAACTAAACTCCGATTCCTAGAGGAAGGCATATCAGAGCATTTGCAGACACATTTTAAAACCACCTCAGAAATGAACATTTTGAGGAAGATATGGGAGGCGAGGCAGGTTATCTCTTTCAAGTTTTGCCCATTATTTCTAGCATTCCTCCGTGGGTCTGCCTGATGCAATTACTACTGTGGTGTTCTAACGGTGATTTTTTTTAATTCCCCTTATTTCTTCTACATGTATTAATTGGAATTCCTCTCTGAGGAAGAGTTGTCCCTTCACCCTCATGTATTTATCAACTTAATTATGTATTTATATCAGTGTGAATACATAGGTATTTATTTTATTCTTGGGTCTATAAGTCAATACTATCATTTATTTTGCTGCTTGAATTTTCAGCTTCAGTCATTGAAAACTCTTTCAGGTTAGAGCTCATATTCTTGTGACTTTCTTCCTCCCCTCCCTCCCTCCCTCCCTCCCTCCCTCCCTCCCTCCCTTCCTTCCTTCCTTCCTTCCTTCCTTCCTTCCTTCCTTCCTTCCTTTCACCATTTCTTTTCATTCTGGCACCACAAGATGCTCCAGACTCCTTTTAGACTTTCACTGCTGCGGCTCTAGAATTAGCAATTTTCCCCAGGACACCTGGCTCCTTTTCTTGAGGAATGGTATTTAAAAACCACGATATGGAGCTAGATGTGTTCATCACTGAGAAGTGTTGCTGTTTGAAGGCCCTCAGAGCTTGGATATGTATGGATGTACCCTAAGCCATGTGTACATGCCTGTATATATTTATTTCTGTATCTGTTAATCTGTGTACATATAAAAATAAAGTGACTTCCTATTGCTTGACTATAACTTCTTTCTCCCACAGGGGGAAATCTAGTTCTCATTATCTACAATCACTCATTGCTGTTGTTGACCTCATTCCTGAAGAACAGGAGCTGCAGTTACTTAAGCTCATTCTTTGTCAGGCATTCTACATGCTTTATCTCATAAAAGCATCCATGGCAGATATTGCACTATTTCCCAATTTACAGGGGGGAAAAAGAAAGTATGGAGAAGTTAAGTAACATGCCCCAAATCCTACTTTTTGCAAGTGGCAGAGCTGGGCTCAAACCAGGACAGGCTGAGTTCAAAGCCCTCAGCCAGAATCACCACAGCACTTGGTGAAGTTGCCAATCGAATTCCTTCTCAAGGACTTTGCTCTTTCCTCCCCTGGGTCTTTCCATGGCTGCCTCCTTATCATTGGAGTCTCTGCCCAGCGTCACTTCCTCAGAGACACCTTCCTGACCACTCCCCACCAGCCATTCTCTGTCCGTGATCCTATTAGGGAGCCCTCATGCATGAATCACACCCAACATCCTCCTGCTTATGACCTGATTATGGTCAAGTCCCACAGCCAGAACTGGAGCTTCCTGACAGCAGGGACCGGCTCTGTCTTGTTGGTCACGGTGACCCTCTGGGCCCACACTGTCTGGGGCTGAGCCTCCCTAAATACTTGCTGCATTCCTGAATGACTGCTGCAGGCTGATAAACCCCAGTGTGTTAAAGAGGACAATCCCTGCTAGGCCAGACTTTAGAAAAGCGCCTGGCTGTGACTGATGGGTATCTTCAGACCCTTTAAGCTCAATTCCCATATCAGTGCTTCTTTGCCATGTCAAGCAAGAGAATTGATTTATGCCTGGGCGGATTGAGTCCATTTTTCCAGGCAAAGAGGAAGGCTCAATGACTTAATGTTTGTAGCGGGCTTTGTAATCTCTCCAACAAAGATACTCTGTTGAATAAAAGTAAGTTCCATTCCTCTCTGATTGGAGCCATACATACTCAGCTTCTATAAGACCAAAATGTCAGTTGCTTCTGGTTTAAAGAGTGTTTCTCAACAGACAGCCCTAAGCTTTATAGATCACTCAGGATAAAATCCGAGGGGAAAAATTTATGGCAGAGAACACTCTCTCTGGCCTTGGTCCAACATTTGATGGAGAGTATTAACAATATTGCTTGGACTTAAGTCTCTTGGTTCCCCCTGACGCTTGTCTGAATGAGCTTGATGTATGTGACAAGCATCTTGTTTTCGACCCCTATAAGTGAGCTTATTGTCAGCCTAACTGTTTTACAGGTCTCCAACCAGTCTGAGACCTCACACATCGCTGCCATGTTTGTTTCTTCAGAAAGCTTGGCGGTTCCGACCACATCACTTCCTCTCCATCCTTTCCAACTTGGCACTTTCTGGACCAGTCCCTTGGAACTGCTCAGAGCTCACTCACTTGAGATGTTGTTCTCTCTGTTTGGAATCCCTCTCCCTCTGCCTGGGTCTTACTTTTTATTCTTTTGAAAGACTTGGGTCTGTTGTCCCATCATCCATCAGGTTCACTCACAGTTCCCAGGTTAAGTTGGGTGATCCTCCTCTGAATTCTAAAGGAACTTTTTCCAAATCTTTAGTTTTATTACTTAGTATTATTTACTGGCCAATGGCCTCCTGGATTGTCCACCTTATTTAACTTGTATCCCTAGTATATCACTCTGACTGGAACATGGTAGTTCCTTACAAATGGTTGAGAACTGAGTCTATACTGGCTCGCCCACTCCACTTCCATTTTGTATTAAGTTTCCTCAGAGGAAACAATTCTTTCCCTCTACTTAATCTTTAGAATGTTGATTTCACTCATAAAATAAGATGTTCAGTTCTGGTGTGACTCTTTCCCAAATCTGTCTCATGATCTACAGTTACCCAAACTGATGGTGGGTGGAGGTGATGGTCTTAGGAACAAAGAACACATTACAATCAAGAGCATCAAGGCGTTCTTCAGGCAGAAGCAGAGTTACACCTGGACCAAAAAAGAACCCCGATGGCCCAGCGTCCTCATCCTTGCCCAGCCCTCTTCTGAGTGAAAACATACCCCTCCACATATAGGAGTTCCTCTTAAATCACCATAACCATCTCCAGGATGTAAAGGGACCATCGTGTCCTTGGTCTGGCATGAATACGCTTTGACAGGACCAGTTTTCACTTGTGGCTTGTAGAGCCAAGTGTTCACGTGACCATATGTCAAATGCTGTAGTTTCCAGAGGACAACAAAGGCCACAGTTTCAGAGTAGAGTCCAGCATCTCATAGAAGGGAGGATGGTCACACACAGTGGCCGGAAATGTCCTTCCATGGCAGGAGCAGTACCTCACTAACTGGCTGGTGGTGTGGCGTCTGTGGTCCTGGCTCCACCTGTCTTTCCTTCCTCCCGACTACTTTCTGAGCAGCTCCTGCAGCCTCCCTGGTTGAGGTTTCTATGCTTCCCACTCCCATACCCTATCAATGACTTTTTTTTATGAATGCAGCAAAGGTAGGTATGTTGTTGTTTTTTTCAATTACAGGGTAACATTCAATATTATTTTATATTAGTTTCAGGTGTACAACATAGTGGTTAGACATTTATATAACTTACAAAATGGCCCACCCACCCAATAATTCTAGTATCCACTTGGCACCATACATAGTTATTACAATATTATGTCAATGGCTTTCTTTGCTGCTTAAATCACCAAGAGTTCACAACTAAGAACTCTGATTGGTAAGAACTGTGGGTTTTATGCGAAGGACATTAGGAAGCCACTGGAGGATTTTAAGCAGGAAAACAACACGGATGAAATAGGAATGCTTGGGGAGAAGTCCTGCTTAACCTTAGAACTACATTGTAATTCTCCTAAACGGTTGGTTTGGGGCTCTTGGGCATCCTCATTTGGGGCTCTTGGGCATCCTAATTGACTAGGTTTCTTTTTTAAATGTGTCTCCATTAGGAAACATAGAGTCCAAGTCAGGGCCAGTCCATTCATTAAGGAGGTAGATTACTCTGGTATCTATTTTGAGCCTTCTTTTTGGCTCTATGTTGCCTCATTCCTGCTTTTCTTTATCCTATTTATCCTTCTTTTAATGTTATACTATTGATTTTTTACAGAGAGGAAGGGAGAGAGATAGAGAGTTAGAAACATCGATGAGAGAGAAACATCGACCAGCTGCCTCCTGCACATCCCCCACCGGGGATGCGCCCGCAACCCAGGCACATGCCCCTGACCGGAATCGAACCCAGGACCCTTCAGTCCTCAGGCTGACGCTCTATCCACTGAGCCAAACCGGTTTCGGCTACTTATCCTTCTTTTAATGTTATACTATCTTGTCCTAGTTTGCTTCAAGTTGTTCCTGGAAAAGGCTTTGGTATGTATAATGTGCTGCCCAATACAGTAGCCATTAGCCACATCTGGCTCTTTCGATTTAAATTTTAATTAATCAAATTAAATCACAATATGATCCAGCAATCGCACTCCTTCATATTTACCCAAAGAAGCTGAAAAGTTACGTCCACACAAAAAACCTGCACATGGATGTTTATAGCAGCTTTATTTGTAATTGCCAAAACTTGGAAGCAATCAAATAACCTTTAATAGGTAAATAGCTAAATAAACTGGTTTATCCAGACAATAAAATATCATTCAGCATTAAAATAATGAGCTATCTAGCCATGAAAGGACATGGTTGCCTCTCAGAGATTTTTTTTTAATTTAAAATAAGTTTTTATTACAAAGGTTATCACCTAATTGGATATTTCTCTACTTTGTGAATTATTCTTACTCTCCGCAGGAGACTTAAATGCCTATCACTAAGTGAAAGAAGCCGATCTGAAAAGGCTACGTATTGTGTGGTTTCAATTGACATTCTAGAAAATGCAAGACTGTGGAGATAGTGAAGCGATCAGGGGCTGCCAGGGACTGGGGTGGGGGGGAGAGGAGTAGGCGGAGCACAGAGGACTTTCAGGGCAGCGAAAATGCTCGGTATGACATCATGATGATGGATATGTGTCATTATACATTTGTCCAAACCCACAGAGTGTACAACACCAAGAGGAACCTTCACGTAAACTAGGGACTTGGGTGCTAATGCTGTTCCACTCTGGTGGGGGATGTCAATCATGGGGAGGCCGCCCATGAGTCAGGTATGTAGGAAATCTCGGTATCTTCCTCTTAATTGGCTGTGAACCTAAAACTGCCCTAAGAAATAATAAGGTCTAAAAAAATTAAATTTAAAGATTCAGTTCCTCAGTCACATTTCAGGTGCTCAGTAACCACATGCAGCTCCTACAGGTTGGAGCAGATAGATGGTAAACGCGTCCATCATCGCAGAGAGCTCCAGTGGATGGTGCTGACATAAACATCATTAACGTAATGAATATTGTTTTGTTCCACTGCCCCTCAAATTTTGTCAGTTGAAAGTTGACTTAGGGATCCGTGGTGGCGAGCATTCTAGAGCGCCGTATTTAGCACAGGTCAGTACAGGAGCTGAAGCAGAAGCCTCATCATGTTGGGAGTTATTAAAACTCTCCCCACATCTCGGTGAGAAGGACTCTTGCACGGTGCTGTGCACTGCAAAGAAATATTCAGGGTGCCGCCTCCCAAGCGCAAACGTTAAGACAGCGAGAACCATGTCAGGAGCACCAAATGAGCACTCAGAAACTGCCCCTTCGGTCTGCAGGAAACAGAGCTTTTTCTGAGGGCAAAACACAGCAAAAAGTCCAGTGACCTCTCACATGAACAAGGGGTTACAGTGTGATGCCTTAGTAGAGCCAAGTGGTTATTGCTTACAGTAGAGTCTCTTGGAAAGAAAGCTGAGGTCTCTATACAGCCGTCCCCCCTTATCTGAGGGGGATACTTCCCAAGCCCCCCAGTGGATGCCTGAAACCGTGGACAATACTAAACCCTATATACACTATGTTTTTTCCTATCCAGGTACATACATACCTATGATAACGTTTAATTTCTAAATTAAGCACGTAAGAGATTAACAACAATAGTAATGAAAGAGAACAATATACTGTAATACAAGTTATGTGAATGTGGGCTTTCTCCCTCTTTCTGATAATCCAGATGGATACTAAGCAACCAATGGGCAGGTGGCACACGCAGAGTGGATATGCTGGACAAAGAGATGATTTCACAGCCTCGGGGGGACGGAACAGGACAGCATGATATTACACTATGCTACTCAGAATGGTGCGCAGTTTAAAACATGAATTATTTATTTCTGGAATTTTTCATTTAATATTATCAGACCGTGGTTGACCGCTAGTAACTAAAACTATGGAAAGCGAAATTGTGGATCAGGCGGGGGCCACTGTACCAAAATGGAAAAACAAATTCATTCTTCCCCCATGGTTAATAAGAAAGGTTTTCTTGATTAAGCAAAGCGCACACAAGAGTGTTGTTTTCTCCACTGCTCCCAGGTCAGCAAGGCTGGGCACTGAAGAGCGGCGGCCAGCAGTGTCCCTGGGACACAGGAGGATGGGCCGGATGGGAGCAAGTGTGTCTCAGAACAGCAGACTTCCTTCCAGCAGCGAGGCAGGGGCAAGAGAAGGGAGCTCCCGGGACAACTATCAGCACAGTAGCAGCTCGGTGGTTTCCTTCTCCTCTTCTGGGGAGCTATTTTCTTTGCAAAATGACTGCCATTTTAATGGGCTGCCATTTGCTCATTAAAGTCATCTGGGAATTTAGTCAGCAAACGGACCACAAGATAGGACCCTGTATAATGTTTAGAATTTTGTCATTTAATAAAACGTTTTATAAGCTCGGTGCGTACCTATTAACTAGCAGCAGCAGCCCTTCTCGGGGCCCGGCAGCCCACCCTGTGGTCCACAATGCACTGACTGCCTTGGGTGAGTTATAGGGAGATCCTTGCCCAAGTTCCCATTTGTCTTTATTATGGCGCTCAAATAGCAGATGATGAGTGATCAGTCACTGTTAAATTCCATTCCTGGGAATTTGACCAGGCTTGGCTTCTTATCATTCAAAATCTTCCTATCTTTCAAAATCTTCTGGAGGGCTGTCTCCTATGGGAGAGGGAGGCCCTGAGCTTCTGATCCCAGGGAGGGATTTATTACCTGCTGGAGAGCAGCAGCGTGTGTGTGTGTGTGTGTGTGTGTGTGTGTGTGTGTGTGGTTTCCATTGATAGAGCAGCTCCTAAGTGCTGGTCCATGAACTGGCTCCATCAGAATCTCCCAGTGTTGTAGGCAGTAAGAACGGCACCGTATGTCTGACCAGTGGGGTCAGACCAAACTTGGGTTCAGCAACCTCCATACTTGGGTTCTGGCTTGGAAAGAATTCAAAGTCCAGACCCAAATTGTAAGAGAACATTTATTTGGTAAATTACAGAGACAGAAGAAGTAATTCCTAGAAGAAATGGGCTTAGGAAACAAGTTATGGAGGTAAAAGAAGGACCCTTGGAGCTTGAGAGTAAGGAAGGTAATGGTAATGTATGGGGAGGGGGCGGGAGGAAGGCCAGGAAAGGGACAGGCATAGGTGTGTTCCCTGGAAGGAGAGCGCACTAGGTCCTCCATTCTAAGGGTTTTAAGGGAGGAGGTTTTAGGGGAGGTGCGAGATCTCAATAGAATATTCAGCAGTTTTCTAGGTGTGTTCATTCAGGGTTGTGGTCTCTACTGATTGATTAGCCTGCACCAGGGCAGGGGGTTGGGGGTGGGGGACATTATTCAATGCGGCTGGTCCGGACATCAGCTGTGGCTGGTTTTATTGCTCATCTGGGCCTGGAGCTGAAACTGAGGCATAGATGTTATGGAGGAAAGGTCAGGGGGTCCAAACCACTTGACCAGCAATATGCTAGGGGAGGAAAAGTCACCCTAGGGTGAGGTCCCACCCTACAATTGATTATCCATTGCTAGGCTTTCCATCCTGGTGACTTTCTCTACCTGGTCCATCATCCTTGCTCTGCTCATGTCTGTCTAACTGCTTACACCACGATGGATAATAAAAATGGGCCTTCTAGGCCCCAGCCCAGATCCACCAAGTCATCCCAAGGTAAAGGTCTGAAATCCTTTGACAGCCACAGCCCTGATTTTTTTCTGATACACAGCCAGCTTGAGAGGCACTTAGAGAACAGAATACTCACTAGATTGAAAGGTGTACACTGTGTCCCGTTAGCGGAGTGATTAGCTTTAAACAGGAAAACCAAAAATACAACACGACACAAAACTCTGTTGCGCAGCCGCAGAACGCATGTCGGAGCCGAACCACCCATCTAAGAAGTGTTGAACACAAAGGTGCAAATGTGGAGGATGCAACACAACCTATTGCCACGCTCAGAGAATTCAAAAAAGACGCCACTTATCAACAGGCCTTGTTTTCTTAAATTGTGTTACTATTTTTGAGCACCTTTGCCTCATTTCACCTTCAGTTCCTACAACTGTGGGAGACTGGACTTAGGTTCCAAATAAAGCATGACTCAATCATGGAAGGAAATGGGCTGGCATTGTCCAAAGCTCAGAAATCAGCCACATCAACTGTGAACCGTGGAGCCTGGTTCTACTTCACCTGCAGCAATCCCACTATCAACATTGCCTCGGGCTGCCTGTGTTTAGGCCTTGTGCCCAGTTTTTTGCCAGTGTTATCACATTATTCTTCACAAATGCCTCCTAAGCTAGGTATGAATATTATCCCCACTTTAATAATGGGGGAAATAAAGCTTAGGGATATTAAATAATTTGCCAGAGTTGTAGCCCCAACATTTCAGTCATCCTATGCTTCTCCATTCAGACAATACCATCTGGAGCCCTGTGGGCTGCTAAGAGCCCTTCCCTAGTGATGAGAACAGCCAAGAAAGGAGAAAAGAACAACACCTGCAGCAAAAATCGTCTTCTCCCATAAAACAAAAGCTCTCTAACAAAACCAAGCCAGCTTTGATGAACAAAAAATAACACTTGTTTAAAACATGAGATGTGACAGCTGCTTAGCCCCATAGATTTAGATGAGTTTTGTAGTCCTCCTATGACCTGCTCCAGCCCCTATGCCCCTTGACAGAAACAAGGTCAGAATAAATATGAAAATAAAAATATCTTTGCTTTTCCTTAATCAACAATCAAACTTTTTTCTAGAGCTTGTCTTCTCTATAAGCTAAACCCTCTCAGGGAATGTCTAAAGTCTTGGCTCCCTTCACAAAAGGCCATTGATGATTCGGGTCCCAGCCCCCTGCATTCCTTGGGCAGCTTTTTCTGCAGGGAGTCCCACCCACACTTGAGCTTTCTCTCAACTTCTCCCTCCTAGATCCCGTGTCTCAGAGAAGATCGACATTCAACAGGAGGCAAATTTGAGTCCATCAGGGTTTCTAAGAAACCAGCTATGACCCAGCAGCACATCAAAGAGTCTGACATTTGCCCTGCACAGACCCTTCATGCCCTTTCTAAAGAGCATCCACCCACTTTCTATAATGATTAGTATTGATACCTAGTGAGCAGTGACAATGTGCCTCAAACAATGAGAAACACAAAAGCCCCTTTACCTTCCACCCCTCGCCCAGTGTCTTGCAGATAAAAGTAATGGCTGCCATTCACTGAGCCCTTACCATGGACCAGATCCTGACATTTAACCAACTGACATTCACTCTTCACAACAACTTGAATAGGTGGGAAGACACAGGTTTCCCCATTTTACTGATGGGAAAACTGATGCTCAGAACCTTACCCAGCTAGGAAATGGATACCAGCAGGTTCCAACCCCCTAGCTCTTAACTAGTATACCATAACCTCACCCCTGCCCGCCCCCCTGGCCCCCACCACCTTAGTAACTGTTGTAGGCCAGCTTTGAATGTCACACATTTTCCATTCATTATCTCCCATCTTGTTTTGGCTGGATTAATAAATATTTTTTAAGGAGCGGCAACAAGAGTTCTAAAGATTGTGCTGATAGAATGTCACTTGCTTTGCCTTTAGGCAGGCTTTGCAAACACTACAGAAAGGGAGACAGACAAGGCAGGGAGTGGCAGGAAATACCAACAAAAATGCAGGTCTCATCTTTCAAAGACATAGTCATAACTATTCCACTAAAGTGCAATGAAATAATTGAAAAGCATGCTGATTGGATTCACGAGGATTTTTATTTTCTTCTACTTATTGTCTACAAATGGCTTCCAACCTGACATAGTCCCAGGTCTGGGTCAAAATGAGAAAAAGAAGAAATTGCAATGATTGTTACACAGCTAAATTTATTCACTTTAAATGGCTATTCTTTATTATGAGATTGTTTCCCAATAGTTTTAGTATTATGATATCCTTTCTTCTAAGAAGTGATGATGATAGAAAATGTTCACTTTCCTTCCCTCTTTTTAAAATTGTCTTTATTTTACTAAATAAAGAGTTGCTCACCTTATATCAGTTTTTCAAAAAAAAAATTTTAATTTGACTCATTCAAAAAAAGCCTTGAGATAATTATTTCTGAATTTTCTGACTAGTATGAATTCTTTTGTAAAGCCTAGTAAAGTTTTATTTTGAAATAAATACATAAATTTTAGGAGAATCACATACACATACCTATGCTCCTTTTTAAGTTTTATTTTTTAAGTTTTTCTAATTCTTTTTTATTTCTAATTCTTTTTTTTCACTTATCACTGAAGGAAGAGTGTAGAAAAGCAAGAAGGTTTCTTGGCAATGTTGAGAGATTTTAGTGACAAGGGAATAATTAGATGCATCAGTGGGTAAAGTGAAATTTAACAAAATATTTTAAAATTGTTTTTTATGAAGCCATAAGAAATCATTGTTTGTTGGACAACAAAAGGTATTTTTGTCTATTGCAGAAGGAAAACTTACAAAAATTTCGCAAAGTTTAGGCTGCAGCAAATGATAAATATCTGATCACACAAAAAATTTTAAAGCAAATTATCTGACCCCATAGCATGATACTCAAGAAACAAAACCTCTACTGTGAACAGACTCTATTTCAAGAGCACACTGAGGGGGGTTGGAAAATGCAATTTAGGCTTAGACTAAATTCACATGCTAATAAGAACCTCCAGATAAAAGCTGCTTCACAATGGGTACTAACCAGTTAGCAGATTAACAAAATTCAGACCAAACAGAGTAGGAATTAGACATGTTTGTCGTATGACCATATGTCTGGAGAGTTAGCCTGTCCTGGAGGTGTTGGGGGACAATATAGTTAAGAATCCCAGATAAATCAGCATATTGCATAATCTAGCAGCCTTCACACAAGGAAATTGTGCTAAGTTTATGTGTAACTTCTTGCAACTCCTTTCAGTGCTGGGAAAATTTGTATCCTTCAAAATGTTGTATTCCTTCCCTCTCTTTCAGTCTTCATAATCTGAGAAAAAGTGGCAAAGCAAAGAATACAGATTAGAGCCACACTGTCTAATCCAGTAGACCCTAACCACAAGTAAGTATTCCAACCTGAAATTCAGTTATATGAACCACATTACAAGTGCTGAACAGCCACAGGTGGCAGTGGCTACCATACTGAACAGCACAGACATAGAACATTTCCATCTTTGCAGGTGGGCCTGTCGGTCAGCTTTATTTTAGGGTCAAAGATCCCACTACCAAGAACTTGAGCTTCACTCAGTTTCCTTATTTGCAAAATAATATCTGTCTCATAGGAACATTAGGAGAATCCAATGTATTAAGAGATCTTTGTAAGCTATAAAACAAATAAATATTAGCTATTGTGATGATGATGATGATGATGATGACGACGACGACAATGACGATGAATGAATGAATTCTATACAGGAAGACTTCAGATAGTTAGAAATGATAAGAAATCTCAGTCTTCACTCAGAGTGGACACAATCCCAGTCATGAGGTGTTTCCTCCAATCATATGCTCTCCCTTTTTTCTTCAAAGTTTCTCCTTCTCTCCATGACTGGGGACAAAGAACTAGACAACGTATAAGTGAATTTGAATCCTATTTGAACACTATATGCAACTACTACTAAGTTTTTTTAAAAACCACATAGACAGAATTCATGTTTTGTACCTAATTTAATGTTTCTCAAGCTAATGTCCCCAACCTAAGGAGCCTGTGGAAATCTATGGGTTGGGTAGAGCAGGGCAGGGGATGTAGTGTTAGAATTATTGCCATTATTACAAAAGTCTTCCCAGAAGTTGTGTGTTTTCCTACCCAGGCCAACTGACATGCCAAGCATTGGTTCTGTCTGAAATTGTATTAGTTACCTCTAATAGTATTGTTTGGTATATGAAATTGCCATTTTTGTAGGTCAAAAATAAACACTGGCAATTGCATGTGGTTCAACCTAATGCTTACCTCACATTGGCCTAGGGGCCAAGAGCTCAGGTTTTGGCTGACACACTGGAGTTCAAATCTCACTCTGCCACTTAGTAACTGTGTCTCTGGGAAATCAATATAGCATAATGGGGAAAACAAATGCAATGTGCAGACCAAGTCTTTCAAAACACTGCATGCATGAGAAAAGAAAATAATGAAGTGCTTTTTGGGTGACAAAAAAGGTAGAGAACCAGTAATCTATTCCTCAAAGGTAGGGCTTTTAATTGACAGTATACTACCCGCTTCAGGCAACGTTCATCATGCAGAACAGAGAACAGAGTCCAGTAAGCAAAGGAGTTCTCCTAAAAATAATAAATAAATGAATGAATAAATAAATAAATAAATAAATAAATAAATAAATAAATAAATAAATAAAATAAAAATAAAAATACCACAGAAGCCCATGCCCTTCATACCTTGGGTTAAACTAAGACAATTGTGCATAAAAAGCTACCCTGGCCCCGCCCCTCCCCCACCCCCGGAAGTGCAGAGGCCGCTCCCGGAAGTGCGGGGGGTGAGGGGGGCTCCAGCCGCCCAGCCATGATGCACCCTGGGAAAGCAGTGCCAGATCCAAGATGGCGGCCAGCAGGAGGCTGGTGAAGGAGCTGGAAGAAATCCGCAGACGCGGAATGAAAAACTTCCGTAACATCCAGGTTGATGAAGCCAATGTACTGACTTGGCAAGGGCTCATCGTTCCTGACAACCCTCCCTATGACAAGGGGGCCTTCAGAATCGAAATCAACTTTCCCGCAGAATACCCATTCAAGCCGCCGAAGGTCACCTTTAAGACGAAGATCTACCACCCCAACGTCGATGACAAGGGCCAGGTCTGCCTGCCAGTGATCAGCGCCGAAAACTGGAAGCCAGCGACGAAAACCCACCAGGTGATCCAGGCCCTCATTGCGCTGGTGAACGACCCCCAGCCTGAGCACCCGCTTCGCGCCGACCTGGCCGAGGAATACGCCAAGGACCGCAAACAGTTCTGGACGAATGCGGAGGAGTTCACCAAGAAATACGGGGAGAAGCGGCCGGTGGACTAAAACCTGCCGCGATGGAGTCCAGCGAGCCGGAGAGACCCCGGGCCCTGCACACACACCTCAAAGCAGGGCTCTGTGGGAAACGGACAGCGCCACCACCTGGCGTTTGCTTGTGGCCGTTACTGACTTTCTACAGTTTTCTTAATCAAAAGTGATCTTAGGTAACCTGTAAAGAAAGGATTAAACGTTTAAGATGTTATAAAAAAAAAAAAAAGGCTACACCGATTGGGGAGGAGGAAGGGAGAACACCAGCCTTAACTGCAAACGCCAGAAACAGGTAAACAAACAAACAAAATAGAACTGTCAAGAGATGTTCGGTCTTGACCTTTTCAGTGGCCCGACAGCTTTGCCATATTAAGTAATGTTTAGTATCACTACTTGAGAAAACAGAAACATGTAGTATTGTACCGTCAGGATATTTCTACTTAAAAAGGGAATTATTGCACTAAAGCTATGGCGCAGATAAAGGGCGGTCCCGTGCTCCCACTGACAAGCGAGGCCAGGCAGCTGCCTTCAGGACCACCTGCCCATCGTAGCCACACAAGAGCCCTGGGAGCAGACACCAAGGACTGTCAGCACCAGAGAGGAAGTCCCTAGGTTGTTGGGACCCAGACACAGAGAACAGTAGCGAAGACACAGAATCCAAACAACCGGAAGGAGGAGCTGGAGAACCAAGCACCCTGAGAGCTGAAAAGAGGAGAGCAGACAGTCGAGTGGGGGCTGATGGATCCTGAGGACGAATCCACAGACCTGGGTGAGCATGGTCACCTGCAGGCGAGCAGGACCCACTTAGAGTGACCAGAAAGGGATGAACTTCTTTGTCCAGAAAACTCTCCCGTATAGGACTCAGCACAGGCCAGCTGTAACAATGGCATCTGACAGAAAGGACACGGGCTGCAGATTCAGACAGATCTGAGTTGTTTGGCTCAGCAGTAGCTCTGTGCCCAAGTGCAGGCAACTGAATCTCTGAACTTCAGTTTCGTTATCTTTAAGACAGGAGCATAATACGACTTTCACAGAGTTGTGGTGAAGACTAGCTGAGGCCACACATACTGGAAAGTGCTGGGGTCGGGACCTGGTACTTAGTAGCTACTCAATAAAAGATCTGTCTCTTCTCTGTAGTGATGATGTTTTTTCTGGGTTGGTTTTGTTACACTTGTACTTAATCGGTCATTCCCCTTTCATATCTGCCAAACATACATTCCTTCTTAGGAAGGCTGCTCTGTTTATTCTTCCAAAGCAACAGGAATAACAATCTCCATTTTGAGAATTACTTAGAATGAATATCTGAGCCTTATTTGGGGTCTTAATGCTGATAGTATCCTTTAGCAGAATGTCAACACTAGAAAGATTTCATTGTTAGCTGACAGTGGCAGTGAAAAAGGAATCCTCAGAAAGCAAGAGTCACCTCCCTCACACCTGCCAAGAAACAAAGAGCCCAAGCCCACAGCCTCCCAGCAGGAGCAGCTGTTCTGGCCCTCCACCCTCCAGCAGAGCCCCGGATGGGTCCCCTCCCACCTTTGCTCTCTGGACTTATCAAGAGCAGACATCTGCAGCAAGGTCTTTGGGGGACCACCCAGAGGGCAGCCAGAGAACCCTGGGGCTCCCCAAGAATTTGCAGAAAGGTCAAGAGTCACTTGCTCTAACAGTTGACTGAAAGCATCTCAGAGAGACCCGATGGAAAGGTCATCTTAAGATAGTGACAGGGCACAGCTTGAGGGGGGAAAGGGGAGAGGACAGAATTTCTTTTTTAAGTAGCAAAAAGTACATCTGTTTCTGGCTCAGCTTAGGCTTTCGAGTCTGATTTTTATTTCAATGGCATTTCCTTGGCTTTTCCAATTCGCGTCTAAATCACAGAATGTGTCCATTGTGCGCTTCTGGGCGTGTATCTATGGGCCACGAAGCACAACGCTGCGAGTGCATTTTCTCACTTCATTAAACATTGCTTTAAAATGGCATCCAAATGTCCGCTCTCCCCATCGTGTCTACAGGGGATCCTGTTACTTTTCCCCCCAGTGGGAACAGAAGGAGCGCCTAAGTCACAAGCTGTGATGTTTAATATTTTTCAATTTCGCATGTCTGCCTTTGCAAGCTGGTTACAGGGCCAGCCTGGCCAGCCATGCCAATGTGTGAAAGGGCCCTCAGTGTCCCTGGGAGGTGCCACTAGCCTTGCAGATCTCCCATCTGGGCTGCAGCAGCCCAAACTGGCCTGCACCCCGGGGAGCCCTTTGCACTTCACTGGGTGAGGTGCTGACTCCACCTCCCACGGGCAGGCCAGGACGCATCCTGCTGACTTAAGAAGATGCCACGTAAATTAGAACTCATGTAACCATATGGTTCAAACCTGCGGGTCATATTTTATACACAAATGACTATGACAGGCGGTATTTTTGTGCTGACAAGTTGTATTTCATCCATGCTTACTTAGAATTCCATGCTATCATTAAAAGCTAAGCAGTAGAACTGTATCATATTTTTATGCAAAAGTTTGATTGAGTTTCCTTCTTATTTAAAAAAGAAAAAATAAGAAAAAGAAACATTTACCCAGGCAGCTTTTGCTTCCTCCTTAACTCTTATTATCCAAGTGTTTGGTGCTATGGTGGTTTCAGATGTCCTAACAACAGGAGTTTGAAAGGACTTCTGGCACCCTAGTTTCCAGACTGACCCTCATTGAGTGTGCTAAACAGCTATTTTGTTGAAATCCCCTAAATAAAAAGTATAATAGTTTACCAACCACCCAGTGCTGTGTAACCTCTGGATGTTCAAACACAGAACCTACTGACTCGACCTTCCTTGATTCCATGGGTTCATAGCAAACCAGGGGCAGTGGTAAATAATAGAGTCTCCAATACAGTGATCAGTAATCTCCAAGGCCTCTAGGTTGAGAAAGAAAATAGTAAGCAAGATGCTAGCTGGAGCATTCTTCAGCCTGCTTCTTAGAAGACAAACCTTGGAAAAATAGCTCTCAAGCTTACTAGAATTCTAATTAACCTCACAGCCCAGCAAATCCTAGAGGTCCCATGACTATCTTAAGATTACAAGGACTAAGAGACTTCAGCACAAATCTTAAACTGAAATGAAATATATATATATATTTGAGTGTATATTCAAAGTAGTTCCTGTAAATATGTCTTCACCCTTGGGAAAATGTCTTGGACCCCCAATTCATTCTCTGCTTTGCCTTTGCAATCCAAAGTGGCCCTCTTTTCTGAATCAAAACTAGGCATGTGGTTTGGGAGAGGATTTTTCTGATTTCTGCATGAATTGATAGAAAAATATTCTGGCAAAGCTACCAATTATACTCGCATTTAGTTGCATATATAACAAATGTTCTTTCTTAAAAAGAATAAAATTTCTTTTAAATCAGGACTACCCTGACTACTCCGGGCACATAGTTGCCAAACCAGAACATCAGGAAGCTCTGCCCCGAAAGTCTGAGGGGCATTTCTAGAAGCTCCGAGAAAGCAGATCACTTCTCTCTGGGCAGGTGGGCCTGGGTTTGAATCCTGTCTTCACCTCTTACTTTCTTTGAGCAAAACCATAATGCCTCCACGCTCAATTTCCTCACCCATAAAACGGAATACAAACTACAATGTCTAATGCACTTGTTAAATTTTCATTTCTTCATCCTACCCCCAACTGAAAGAACACCTGAGCCCCCCAAGCTCTGAGACTACCCGGAGAGTATCTGTGTAGGAGTGAGGAGAGTGTCATGTACTTGAAATTTGATTGTCTCCCTCCCACCCTCCTCCCTCTTGGCACCATCTCTCTTCCACAGGTGCTTGTTTCTTAAGTCTTCCTTGACAATGACTTAGGGACTAACTCATCCTGGGTAGATGTTAATGAGAGACTCTGCAAAATCTTACAGCCTTTACAGATTAAAAGGAATAATGTTCTTTTAATGAGCATGTGTCCTATTTTAAAAGTAATAATCTGATTACTACAAAAAATGGAAAATGTATAAAAGTACAAAGCAGAAGAATCACCCATCATCCTGGTACCCAAAGACAAGCACCATGAGGATATGACCGCCAGTTGACCTTTGAGCTGGACATGGGCAATTGGAGGCTGCTCGCCCCCACCCTGACCTTGGAATGTACAGTTCTGCCTGCCATCCCTGCAGTGGGGGCTGCTCCAAGGACAAAGCCTAGAGAGAGGAAGGTGTTGCTGAGACCATCTGGATGCTATGTGACGGAACCCAGTTAAGGCCTCTATATAAACTTCTAAGATTCTGATGGTCAGGCATGGAGATCTACTCGCCATGTGGTTGTCCAAAACAAGCCTCGTTTATTAAAGTTCCCTCGGTTATTGAAACCGCCACCTACCAATCTGGAGTGTCCTGCCTCTCTCTCAGGTCTTTCCTGGCCCGCCATGTAAGGGGGCCAGTTTGTGAACCAACACACCACGAACATTTCTTTTAGTCTTTTCTGTATGCCTATTTATTGTGACCTTTATTTGTGTATGTATGCTTTTAAAAGGGATGATTAATTACATTGTTGTTTTTAGTTTTACTTAGGACAGAATGCATGCACAACTTAGTGTGTGTGTGTGTGTGTGTGTGTGTGTGTGTGTGTTTTCATTTAACATAACCCAGGAAACATTTTTCACATTATTATAGGCTTCTCAAAAATAGTCATTTTTAATGGCTGCAAAATAAGGGATATATTTTTAAAGGTATAATTTCTAACTCTATTCAGACTATGGGAGATAAATGTATAAAACCAAAACGAAATATAGGTTCTCTAAAAGGCAGTGATTGGGGTCTCTTCATTCCCTGCAGTAACCTTGGTACCTGCCCTAGTGCCTGCCCATGAGAGGGGCTCTTTAATAAATAAGAATAAGAATGGTGAGAATGTAGAGCCCTAGATGCCTCTAAGGCTCCCTCGCCTGACCAGCACTGCCCCTGGTTTGCTATGAGCTCATTCTTCATGATGATTGACAAGTAACTCACTCTCTCCATGCTTTGCTTTCTTCTGTGATCCGTTGCTAAGACACAAGTAAGAGCAAATACAAGATTTATAAAAATAGCAACAGGTTTTTTAAGGCACCTGTTTTCCATTTAACACCCTCACACGCATGTTTTAAAACCTACAGGGGAATTGTTTATTAGAGTTTTCAGAAATCAGAAAAAAATGCAAGTTATAAGAAAGCCGTCTCTGTGATTCTCTGATCCCCAGATATCTATGTTGGAAACTTCACACAAACGAATAAGAAACAGATGCAAAAATAAATTATAAATGGTATATTACTCTATTTAGCCAACATATTGGATGCCCAGGACAAACAAGTCAAGACTTTGTCCTGCCCTAAAAGTATTTGTGTGAAGTGCTGGCAAATGTGGTACCTACTTAGGTCCCAGGGTCTCATCACCAAGAGTGAGGGCAAGATCAGTGGTTCTACCCAAGGACCAGAAACTGATTCTCAGAAAATTTCAAATAACTGAGCAGAGCTGAAAGGATAGTTTCTGATATACCTATACCTAGTGAAAGGCCCCCCAGGAGCAAAAATCAATTTGTGATTTACCTAGGAGCCACCACTGAACTTACCCTTGTACCCTACCAAGCGATTCTGAGTAACTTCATGTACTGCCAAACTTCTTTTTGCCCCTCTAAAACCTAAAGATGTATGACCCTATAAATGTCCACAGACCTACTATCTGAGCAAAATTCGACTTTGGAAACAAATACAATGTGGGCAAGAAAAATGTTAAAAGTTAAAAACACTATCAGTACCATTTAGCCTCGTGTATTAGGTCTAGCTCGGCCAGCCCCAGGGGGAAAGGGAAGGACAAGAATGGCCACATTCTCTCTTCTCTTCCAGCCCACAGCTGGGCTTCAGACAAGAGGAAGATTGTGAGGCCACAGCAAAGGTGGTGGGTAAGAGGTTGGGAGATGGAGCCAATGAGGGAAAACTGGAATAAGTGGGGAGATACCATGTGATAAAAGAGAGGAGATAAAGAACTTTTCGGATTTAAAATTTTAATCTTTAGTTACATGAAAGGATGTTTATGCAAGAGGGTGACCTCTTTTTTCCATCTCTTCTGGGGCAGGTCAAGCGAAAATGGACTTAAGCTGTAGCCGAGTGGGTTTAGGTAAGACAGAGGAAGGAATTTCCTGAATGTGGAGGTCGTTAAACACTGGAATGAGTTACTAAGGGAGTCTGTGGACACTCTTCCTCTGGGGAACATTTAAAAATAAGATAAATTTTCATCTGTCAGGGAGGGTTTAGGAGTAATCCAACCAGAAGGCCTCTCAAAGCATTTTCCAGCCCTATAACCTGAAGGCCAAATTCCCTCCCATTTCATTTCTACAGTTAACTGGATGTGAGATGGATGCCTGGAGCAGAATTCAGGGTTTGGGAAACAGTAACCAGAGGGTATGGCTTTCTGTTCTATAATAAGATACCACTTTGCATGAAAGATGAAAGGCAGATTCCTTTCTGGGAGCCCCATCAGGAAAAACATTCACAACTGGGCAAATTAACTATTGCCCAGACCCCTTCCCTCTCCTCCGGGAAAGACCAAGTACCCTGCCCTCCTCTGGGCTGTTTTGTTCCCTTCGTCTTCTGAGCTCACCTTTCCCGTTTTTAAGTTTATCTTTCCAGACCATCATCCCGAGTATTCTACTAGTTAGTAGAAACTAACTAGTCAGTTTCTCCAAACAGTCTTTTGAAACCTAATCACGTTTCCCCAGCAATTATTTGGCTAACTTTCCATCTTAGATACACAGTAGTAAAATACAAGCTTGCGTTTTGAAAAATTGTCAGGCGCATTCCATTTGCTTGATTTTTCTCCTGAGTTTTAAGCAAATCAGTCTCTGGATTTCCATAGGCCGTGGGAGGGCAGGATAGCCTGACCCACCCTGTGGGCGCTCCCATAACGCTTTTGTAGTTTACTAGCTTTGTTTGCAGTCCGTGGTTAGCCTTTCTTTTAAATGCCTCAAGTCTCCTTTGTTTCAGGCCAAAGCAGGAATCTTAAAGGGAATTGATCATCAAACCCTCCTCCATGATCATGGTACCTCCTCCTCTTCATTCTCAGCCTAACTTTTCTTTTTCCCTTTAGCTTCTCCCACCTCATTCTCACTCCCTCAAGCCAAGACGTTTGTCAAAAGTTTCCTCTGAGTTCTCCAACCCCTTTGTCCAGCATGAACGCTCTGAATTCAAGTGTAAAGAAAAGGAATTTGGTTTAAGTAAGAAAAGGGAAGACAGGGGAAGAGGCTACAGCTGCTCCTAGCAATGAATGCTTCATAACAGTGACCTCTGGAGCAGAGAGAGAAAGTACTCCAGGAACTTTCTGGTATATATGGCAGGATTGGGGCAAAAAGAGACATATAACTTCCTCGGGAGACAGCACGAATTTATTCATCTGTGTGGATTAAAGTAGACCATTTAACTTACCCCTTTCTTGAAACCATCAAGTATTTATGGTTCTAAATTAAGGCAAGCATATTATAAGGATCAAAATAATAGAAAGTCATTATTTTTACTTCTGTAGAAGCTCCCTAGAGAACTTCTAGTCTTGATGGGGATCGGGGAGGAGGGAGATCTCCCTAATCTTTCATGAGGGAAGTAAAAGAGGTGTATTCTCATCTTGTAGGAGGTGAGGAAACCAGGAATGGAGTGATGACATAATTCACCCATTGTGGCCAAAACAATCACAAGATTCTAAGCATTCATATGTATATATTCTTTACCAAGATGCCCTGTTTGAATGAAATTTATTTATGTAGTTAAATAGGTAGTAAGGTTTTTTAAAATGTGTGCATAAAAAATATATTAAATTGAGCTTATGAATAATATCCTTCAAATAACAAAGTGCTTCATTGATATTTAACACACCGAGAGAAGTTGATCAACAGCAGTCTTCCGGGCAAGAGTTGGTTTCATCAGCCTCTCCAGGTCTGCAACCCCAAGGCTCTATCCAGGTTTACCTGCAGGGCTAACCCCTGCCCCAGTTCATTCCAGGCCACTCAGAGCTCAACTGGAGAGAGAGAGAGAGAGAGAGAGAGAGAGAGAGAGAGAGAGAGAGAGAGAGAGAAAGAGAAAGATCCTTCACATTGGTTCCACCTGTGGGGACCTACATTCTCCTGGACACACTCTTTATTGGGGACAGCCTGCACTGAGGTATTGTATGTTAGATGGCTAATCCAGCTGTTAACTGGTAGTCCAGTCCTTAATGAAACAAACCCTGGACTAACAGTGTCTTTGTCCCCTGAAACACTGAGAGATTAACATGAGCATAGTTCCTCCCTTTCAGCTCACCACGTCCTTACCCCTATTCATCCAACCTTCACGCTCAAGCTCATTAGCAGACGAGAATCTTTATTTTCACACATGGTCTGAGCCTTCACCTTAAACCCTTTGCCTTGGGACAGCCAGCTGGTTCTGTCTGGGTCCCTCTCCCCCCGCAGACAGGCAGAACCCACATTGCCCGCTCACAGAAGCATGTAGCCCGGCCCAGGAGACTCGGCCAAAGCTCAGGGTCCCAAGGAGCATCAGATCCTCGGCTAAAACTTCTGCAGACACAGCTGGTTCCACTACAGTCAAACAAATCACTCCTTTGAACAAAAAGCTTCAAAACTTAGAGGGAAGAGAAGATGAAAGCTGCAGGTCTCTGTAAATTATATATTATCCGCGTCTAGAAGGCCCAGAGGGGTCATGAATTTAGAGACTTCCACAAAAACAACATCAACAAAAAGCCAATATCTGACACCTCATGTTCCTGAAACTCATTACAACCCTGGGAATGAAAGTATAGGGAGAAAGAAACAAACCGTGAATAAATTATTTAAAAGAGGGAAAGCTTTCATCATTTTCTTGCATTGTTCCTGAGCTTTTCCCAATCGGTTCAAAACCAGTGGAAAGAGAAGTCCTGTCTCCTAAATTATCCCTTGATTTCAAATGATCTCTGGTCTGGGCTGAAAACTACAGAGGCCTCCAATCTTTAACCCTTTCTTCTCTTTCTAAAATGTCATCAGGAAAAGCAGTAAGGAGATTTAAATGACATGTCATCTGAAAGAGAGATCTTTTCTTTTTTTTTTAATCAGCCTCTCAAATTAATAAAAAACTGTATCCCTTCCACTGAAGTGGGAAAATGCCTTGGGAGAAAGGTGCTGATTCTTCCCCGACACCTGAGATGTGACTATGTACTCTCATACTTTATTCAGAGCACTTTTCCCCCACAATGCTTTGCTCCTTGGGACCATAGGGCATTCCCCTTGTGCTCTGTTGCACAGAGCTGGAGCTGCACAAATTTGAGGTGTACAGTGGGTGTGAGCTATAACGCCTCAGGATGCCCTGCTCACCTCCATACCCATAGGATCTCGCTCCCAGTAAGGACTCAATGAAGCCTGGTTAACTCGATGAACAAATGAATGAGCGATCGTCTCTAAATCTCTAAGATCCCCCCCAACCCCCATCAATCTTTCCTAAGAATCACTCCTCGCCCGTTTCCTTCCTCTAAGACACTTCACTAATCAAAGGGATGCACCATATTCTGAGAGTCTTACACATTCTGTTTCTTATTTCATCTGAGAAAGAATGTACTGAAGAGTCCTCCCCACCGCATGTGGATTGAATTTCCATCTCTTCTCCCCATTTCCACCTTTCTTTTATTTCTGTCTCCATCAGAGCACAGCACTCAATATTCTGCAGAAATAATTTTCTGCTGAATGAGGTTTGGCCATAAGTCAAGGGCAGATTTATTAAGGCCTCTGCACAGCCTGTTCCCCGGCTTACTGTCGACATGACAGTTTAAATCTTTGATCACCCTTACACGTAACCCCTTCCGTGCCGCACAGTCCGGACCTGTGGGATGAGTGCCTCCTGGCACGCGAGCTGCGTTGAGAAGGGTCTGAGCCCACGGACAGGACACCTTCACCAGGACCCAGGGTGCCCCGCGCTTCCATCGATGATCAAGGTATTCCCCACCCTGCTCTTTTCTACCTGCCTCTGCTTCCAAAGGTCACTTCATTGTCACCAGTGCTGCCCCTGTCATCCACGTCTTCCTTAGGGAGCAGGAAAATGCCACTGCACTTTGTCACCAGATAGCTATTTTATTTAGTGGGTTAGCTGGGTGTTCTGTGAAAGACTGTTGTTGTTTCTGTTTGGTTTTGATTTCATTTTAATGGCTTTACTTTTTCTGCGACAGTTTACCAAACACTTGGTACCACCTAAGCTAGTCTTTTAAAAACCCTCGAATCCGTTGGGTGGTAGGGTGACACAGGGTGCGTGATGATTACTTCTCCGTGTAGCTGAATGTCACTGCATATTCCATTTGGGCACTTTGGTTACGAACACACACACACACACACTTACCCTTCACAAAACAATGCTCAAAGCTGCCACTAATATTAAATTGCTTGCACAACTGTGAAGGCTCCCAAAGGGTCACTCCATTCACACTAACAAAAGACTAAATATTGTGTGTTTCAAGACACCAGTGGGCACACCCCCTTGTTTCAGATGGCTCATCCACATCTGCCCCATTAGTTCCTCCCAAAGAAACAATTGCTGTGGTTATTCCTCCTCTATGGGTAGCACTTGGCGTGTATGGACGTTTTCTCCATACGCCATCTCATTAGATTCTCACCATATTTCCTACAAGTGGCAGTTACTGTCCTCATCGTACACATGAGGAAACCTGAACTGCTCCAGGGAAACACTCATACGGGCAGCACACTAAGGTTTTATACTGGATCTTCTTTGGAGGCACATTCTCCTACAAATAACCCCTTAAAAAAACAAACCAATGCTGAATAGCTCGTGGAGATGGTTGTTAGTAAAATTCTTTTTTTTTTTTTAAGTATAAATACAACTTCGCACTATGTAGAAAGGTATAAAAAAGATACAAAAAATGAGCCAAACTCCCGGAAGATAACCAGGCTCTACCATTTGGATATATATCCTTCCAGGCTTTTTTCTATGATATGTTATTGTTTTAAGATCAGATCATGATCCATTGTATTCAAATCCTCTCACAAATCTCCTTAGGCACTTTCTCACTGGGAGGAGGGATTAGACCAGCGGTTCTCAACCTGTGGGTCATGACCCCTTTGGGGGTCGAACAATCCTTTCACAGGGGTCGCCTAAGACCATCGGAAAACACATATATAATTACGTATTGTTTTTGTGATTAATCACTATGCTTTAATTATGTTCAATTTGAAACAATGAAAATACATCCTGCATATCAGATATTTACATTACAATTCATAACAGTAGCAAAATTACAGTTATGAAGTAGCAACGAAAATAATTTTATGGTTGGGGGTCCCATGAGGAACTGTATTAAAGGGTCATGGCATTAGGAAGGTTGAGAACCACTAGATTAGACTCTGATGAATTGAAATCGTGTTGCCAAAGAGAACGAATCAGCCAATATGTTTCTTTAAAAACTCATTTTATTAACGTAGTCTAGAATTAACCTTAAAATTTTCTCACTTTTAAATTTTAAAACAAAGGTCAGAGCTTGGCAAACTTGTTTTGAGTGATGCAGGAATGTTTGGAAGCAAAATATAAGATGTAGACTAAAGACATATAGATTATCTATTTTTTAAAAAAAGGTAAATGACAGATGAGGGAAAGATTTGGGCAGGAGAAATGTCCCTCAACATTATGACGGGGAAGAATATGCCATCAAAATCAATAAAGGGAGCCCTAATTTCCCATGGAGACAAATAAAGAGTGGCAGGCTTGGGGAGGGGGGTAGGCAGGGAGAAGAGAGAGGAACTAGGGGAACTTTCCAGGAATGGGGAGATCTTTTCACAAAGAGAAATAGAAAACCATGTCCAAACAAAACCAACACAACCCCATACACTCATTGACCACAGTATCAACTGCAGGGTATATTTCTCTAAAGTTGCAATTAGTTCTAGAAAAAGAGAAGATTCTCAGAAAGCAACCACCGAGTGGCATCATCAGAAAAGGGTTAGCCAGAAGGGCTTAGAGAGGTCGGACATCTGCTGCTTTTGTTTAGATAAACACAAGTTCCTGCCCACACCCAGTTGCTGCCAGAGACACTTGAAGAGAAATACGAGTGCATTTTTCTTTCGACGGAAGAATAACTGTGCATCTGCTGACTTGAGTGTTGGTGTGGTCCTCGGGGCCTCACAGACCTGCTCTGAGGAAGGAAAAGAAAACAATACAGACGGTGCCCAAGGAGCTGAAGAGAGCGGATTCTGTGGACCTGGCTCAGTGCTCTCGGGAGAAATAGCAAAACCAATTCCCAGAAAGTTGGGCGCTTGCGAAAGACCCTAAGTGTTCGGGTGAGCCACAGAGGGCCATGGGCTGCCACTGGGACCTCATATCCGCCCTGGGGAAACAGCCCAAGGTCCTGGACTCTCTCCGCATTAGAAAATTGCAGTTGGTCAGAGGGGCTGCCTTTTTCTCCAGGCAAGCCCTCCCTTTTCACTCACACCTGTCAGTGTACAAGGTCACCTACCAGCTCGCTTCCGGGATATTTTCATTATCTGCTAAGGAAGCTGGGGGAGCGCTCACTCGCCGAGGAATATGTATGTTCCCTCCCCGAACACATCCATCTCCTTGAAGCATTTCACTTGGGCACAGCATTGTTTTCAGGCAACCATTTATCTCGGGGTTTATGGAATATTTGGCCATATCTGCTAAAACTACAAGCATTTTTTTTTAAAAAACTCCATGTCCTTTCATGTCCTCTATATTTATAATAATAGAGGTACGCCATTTCTTAAATGTTTTCATGTTTAAACATTTCAAAATCATTTTTGTAATTGAATTTGGTCTCATGAATTCTTATTCATGAAAAAAAGTTGGCTATAAATGATACGCTTGAAAAGCCACTTTCTCAACATTTCCCCCCAAAACACTGTAAAAGCCACAGAGTGTGGCAGACGCGCTGGAACAATGAGGGTAACTGACAGCTTTTGTGGGTGTGTAGTTTCCCCCCATGGCCCAAAGTTTCTGAGCCTTTGGGAGCCTCCGGGGACAATGACTCTGGCTTAATAACTGTGAAATGCTATTGAACTAGCAATAAAAAATATTCCCCACCACAGAACAATATGATACGGCAGGCAGCACTCCTGCCAATCACAGGACATTCAGGAAAAAGTGACTTGAGTTCCTTTAGCAACAGGAATGCCCCTTTGCAAAATGTGTGGAGACAAGCATGAGGGTTTGGCAGCACCAAAGAGCTCTGCAGCCACACACCGCAGCTTGGATTGCACGGCACTGCTGAATTTATGTGCGCCTAGAAGCAAAACATCTCTCCTGTTTGCAAAAGATAAATCAGGCTTGCGTGCTAGCGACCCTGGCCTTTACCGCATGCATTTTCACTCTTTAAGTGCATCGTACATACATGAGAGCACTTATTCTTTAGGTCCACATTTCCCAGGTTCCTTACCTTGCAAAGGAAGGCTAACCAAATGACCACTCAAAGAAGGTTAACAACCGTGCTCTCAGTGGGTAATTCTTTTTCTACATGAGATCAGCGGCCAGCCTGATTAGGCAAATGGCAAGGCCCTGGCTCTGTTTTTCAGTTCACATATGTGTGGGAGAATCGGTGGGCAAACACGCTGCAATGGAGACGTTTAGAATCAATTGTCACAGCAGATGGCTGCACCACGTTGAGAAATCAAAATGTAAAAAAAAATATGGGCAGAAGAAGCATAAAAGTTCAACTCAAATGTCATTTAATGGAAGAACCCAGTCACTTGTAGCTTGAAAGCGGTGTCCCATTATTATTCTTCAGCCTCAGCTTGATGTGAATTGGGGATCTGAGGCAGCACAGATAAGATTTGAAGTTGGGTTCCCAGACAAAAGGGACAAAAGGAAAACATTCTCATGTGGGCAGGGTGAATCCGCACAGAGATGATTGAAAAGGCATATTGTGTTCCATATTTTCCTTGGTCCTTGATGCTTCGGGGGTCAGTGTGAGAGTTCCAAAAGGGTTTGAAGAGAGGGGCTGCACAAAAGAGGGGCTCTAGGAAGTGTAGTGACAGGACCCTCCTTTGAATTTGACACCATCTGGATCCTTCTTAGATTGCACAAGTCACATAAGTCACATTTCACTGATAAAGATGACATCTTTCATGGGGGAAAAAACAATCTAGTCTTTTCATCAGCTTATAGAATGAGGCCAATAGGATAGCAGTGGTCTCTTAGTAAGTCTCTCCCTGGGCTGTGGTCTCCCTGAGAGACCTTATTTCGCCATCTTTCATTCCTTCACAGCATCTAACACATGACCTGCACATAGTAGGTTCTCAAAAAATTCTCGACAATTCAAGTCTACTTTCTCAGTAGCTAAAAATCCTATTCATGAAATCACATGAAACTGTTTCTTTTGCAGGTCAACAATTTCATATTATTAAGCCCACTATAGTTACTATACTATCAGCTCCTTTATTTATTCCATACACACTTCCTAAGAGTTACTGTATGCCCACCATTGTCACTAGACTTAACTCCACTTACAAGTGAGGAGAGAGATGTGTAGATTAGTTAAGAGATTGCCACAAAGTTAGTTGAACAATAGCTAAATCTTGTGTACTAGTCCCTATACCTTGTATGTTAGTCAGGCACCTTTCCATTGTCACAATCATAGGCAGAAAAGTGGATTCAGTGGCTCATAAACTAGAGAGTTAAAGAGTGGATTTTTTTTTCAGGGACAGGGACTCAAGTAATAGCAATATTTTCTCCTCAGCCCCCACCCTGCTCCTTCCTTCCCTCCATATCTTTGTTCTCCTTGTCTCTCTCCTATTATATGATGGCTTCATACTCTCTCATCATAGGGCTTTCCCCATATATAAAAGCAAGAACCCCTAAATCTATCCCAGTGCCCGCATACAGGTTCTCATGGAAGGATTTGATTGGCCTTACTTTGGCCACATGCCCAAGCCTTTGCCCAATCCCTGTGGAGAGGAAGACTGGATGTGGCCAGGCCTGGGTCATAGGCCTACTCCCTCACAAGCACCAGTATTATGGACTGAATATTTGTGCTCCCCCCAAAATTTCTATGGTGAAACCTCACCCCCCAATATGACAATATTCAGAGGTAGGGCCTTTGGAAGGTCAATAGGATTAGAAAAGGTCATGAGGGTGGAGCCCTCATGAAGGGGATTAGTGACCTGATAAAAGTCATGAGAGAACGTGCTTCCTTTCTCTGTTCTCCACCAGGTGAGAATACAAGAAGCGGGCAGCCTGCAATCCAGAAGAAGGCCCTCACCAGAACCGGACCATCCTGGCACCCTGATCTTGGACTTTCAGCCTCCAGAGCTCTGAGAAACAAACCTGTTGTTCATAAGCCATATCTGGTCTATGGTACCTCATTATAGTAGTCCGAATGGACTAAGAGAGCCAGGGAATGAGGCTCTATTATTAACAACCCATCAGATCCATGCAGGACAGAGAAGAAGCAATTTCCCAATGGAAAAGAAGGGGGCAGACTCCACCACAGATGTCCAAGATTGTGCCACCATCCTGCCTGAGAGCCCCCCAGTACTTTATTTGCTGATTTATGGACTATGTCCTCTTTACAAAATTGGTATTCATGAGAATGAAAGACCAAATCACTATTTACTCTAACTTGGACCACTCTCCCCGACCCCCAACAACAGGATGGCTTCATCGCTTGCTTCCTGTCAGGGGAAGGAGTTACAGGAGTTAGTACACCTTTGCTGTGCCCAGTGGATGTGGTCTTCATGAGAGCGAGTGAGTTCTGAGCTGTATCATACCTTAGACTACACTGTGGCCACGTCAGCCCTAGTCAGAGTTCAAAACCAGGTGCCCCTTACTTCACCGAAAAATAAACAAAGAGGGGAGGCATCAGTGCAAACCCACCACACATGGCAAACCTGCCAGTGGGAAGAGCTGCATTTCTAGAATGAGGCCAAAAATCATAGGCATTTCTGAATTAATTTGGGGAGGGCCAAGGATATCAGAAAAGGAAGTCAAAATAGTTTGATTCTGCACATTTTCTTGTTTCATGGTAATATGTGCCCAGAGGTTTATTTGTGAGAAATAAAATAAATGATTAAAGGCATAGATGTGTTTGATGAATATTTGTTGAATGAAACTGGATTAAATTGAAGGGTTGCCGGACCTTTTAATTAAATAGACAAGCATGCCGTGACTGGTGGACGAAGCTGTCATCCTGAAAGGAAAGTGGCAAACCTGGTAGCAATTAGGAAGCGGTGGGCACAGTACCCTGGTCAGCTGTGGTGGAAGGCCGAAGGGTTCACTGTATGCGATGGCCTGACATCACCCCAGGATGGGCCCAGGGAGAGGTCTTGATTTTCCAGAACTCCCTCACTAAGCAAGCCTGCTCCGCTGTGTGCCTGTTCAGAGGTCTTCTCTAGTTTCAAGTCTATTTTCTTCACGGAGGGAGCCACTGTAATATCCTGCCATGGCGCTCCACCGTGTAGATCAAGAGCAGCCTGGGGGAGAACCAAGACCGCTTTCATGAAACAAGGGTCAAACATCTTGAAAGAATATGGTCCTCCTGGGGCAGCCCAGCACTTCAGCGGCTCCACGGCAAGAATGCACAGGAGCCCAGAGAATCAGTGCCACCCTGTGGCTCCTCAGGCATTGGCGGCCACCTCTACAGAACTCTGAACCTCAGGGGATGAGGTCGGCGTTGCTCTTGGGGAAAGCCTTTCCTGCAGCGTTAGCTGCTCCCAGGAGTGAAAACCACTCACTCACCAGACAGTCACTCTTGCCTGCCTTGGCCATTTTATGCACCAACAGAACAACGATTGGAGGGTGAATGGTGGTGGAGGCAAGGCAGGGTGCTTATTGCTACTGATACAGAATGCTGTTCCTAACTGCTCAAAACCACCCCTTGCATTATTAAGTAGGCCACGCGCAGTGGAACAAAATAATAATAATACTTATATAGCATTGACAATGTACCAGGCACAGTTCTAAGGGCTTTCCATCTGTGAACTCATTTAATTACACAGTGACATGCATACTATGGTCACCCCTATTTCACAGATGATGCTCACACACGGTACGTGGCAGTACCAGCATTTGAAAGCAGATAGTTCAGCCCGAAAAGCTAAACTCTTAGCTGTAAACACTGCCCCAAACAGGGGTTTTGACTTCCAAATAAGATGACGTATAGAATGTGTGTGGAATGCACTTAGCACATATTGTTATTCTAATAATGTAATGCCTAATCAATATATTATATTTAATTGATAATTATGATTTCTAGGATTCTAATTTTAACTAATTAATGGTAAAGATGATCTGATTTCACTAAAATCACATAAGAACTAACGACAAAGGCACTGGACCAGGAGGTGGCCGAGACTCTGAGCCTGTTTCCAACCCCAAGTCACTCATCTCCTGGTTTACAAACTTGCATCTACTTCCCCCCCGGCTCTGCCTGGAGAAGTGACTGGCTTTTTGCTAATCTGGTTTGAGATCTTCAGATGCCATTCCAGGAGTGCATTAGTGCAGAATTGGCACTAAAGTTGCCGTATATTTAAACAGTACAACTTTTTAAAAGGAATTTTGAACCCAAATCAGTACCCCCCAAAATGGAGTGAATTTAGCGTAAATATATTATGGCCAATATATGAATGTTACGTCCACCACCATCAAACCAAGACAGACTGCACTTGGAACTGAGTAGGCAGGAGGAGCTGGCCACACGTGGGTGCAGCAAACCCACTACCCCTCTGAGACTGCTCCCGACCCCCCCACCCCCACCACCGCAGAGGACAGGGTACAGGGAGAATGAAAAACTGTTTGTTCCTAATTGTGCTTTCATTGACGGAATTCGGGGACTGCCAGAGCATCAAGTAGGACTGGGGTTTATTTTTGTTTTTCAGTTTGTGTATTTATTTGCTTTCAAACCAGAGCAACTTACTGAGTGCCACCTATGGAGAATTTGGAGGACTGAGGTTCTTCATCCAGAGATATTTTTTTTTTTCTCACTAGAGTAGACGTTGCCACTTTAAGGACTTTTCTGTCAGCTGCAAACAGGCCTCTGCCTGCACGTCTTTGTGGAGCCATTAATGTGAAAAACAGAGGCCACCGCGTGCATTTCCAGTTGCAGGCGCAGAGAAAAAAGCCACTCCCCTCGCGGAGAAGGCCCCTGTGTTCCCAGCGGCCCCAGATGCGTGTTTGTTTTAGGCTGAGGGAAGGGCAGGCGGGCAGAGGGAGCGGAGCAATGGCTTTTGCTCGAAGCGTGGCAGATCATTAATAACCAGTGAAGGATGGACTCAGGAAGCCTCAGAGCACATATTTCTGGGCCCGGATTTGAAGACTTCATTAATATTCCAGAGGAACATCATTCCCATGAAGTTTCCTACGGGCCCCAAATGTAACCCAGCATCCCCGGGAAACAGCTGGGGGTGGGGAGGGGCTGTGAGATCGCTCACAGACGGTATCAGCGGAGGAAAACGTGGAGAAACAAACTGGTTTGCTTTGCTGTTGTTAGGCAGCTCAGGTTTGCTCTATTTGGACTCTATAATCTCGTAGATGGTGGCCAAACGCTGAAAATCCATTTCTGTGGAAAGTGTTTAGCGTCAGTAACGTAGAGTGTGGCGTGTTTACTTTAACCATGTTTAGAGTTTCGGCTTGACAGTTTATCAGCCCATGCCAGCGGCCTTTCAAATTTCAGTTTAGTGTTTCTAAAACTGGCCTTTCCCCAGAGACCCAGCGCATGGAGAGAATAAAACACAGCGTCTACATTTTGGCTGAAGCGGGGCCGGAGAGAGAACAGGGGGAGCGGGGCGGGAAGGTGGTCCCGCATCGCCTACTGTACCAATCAAGGTGCGTGACACGAAGTATCACTGATGGTCCCAGGAAGAGCCAAGAGATAGACACCCCAATACTTAGATTGGGAAAGGGGGGGAGGAAAAACGGGGGAGACAAGATTTTTGCTAAATCTGCCTATCTTGGGAACCAGATGTTGAGAGGGGAATGGTAGCAGGGCAAAGAAAAGAAACTGGGGTGGGGGAGAAATTCCTTTTGTTTTATGCAAAATCTCCCAAGGAAAAAAAAGCAAGCCAGCAATAACCAACACGCCCAAGTTTACCCTGCACCAGAGGACCCTCTGCTACCAGCCCCGTGGCCACCAGAGAGCCCCTGGCCCGGACGGGTGGGTGGCTTTCCTACCCGCACACCCAGGATGTCAGCCCCGAGTGACTCGGTATTTCGCAGCACTCAGAGAGAACAAGCCCTGTTTGTCTCAATATCAAGGTCTCCACTCCCCCCACCCATTTCCACTCCGCCCTCGCCCTCCCCCATTTATTTTCTGGTTTGTGAGAGCCCCTAAAGGAACTGTCACCGGAACATAAGGAATAGATCGTGAGTGTGTCTAACGGTGGACAGTTTTTAATGGAAAACTCCAAATCCAGGGCGAACAAAAGCAACTGTTCAGAACCCTCCAAAAAAAAATTGCCCGGCAATTTTAAGTTAATGGGCAAGATTAATGGATTGTCATATAATGTGAAGGGAAAGGAGTAGAAAAAAAAAAAAAAAAAACACCCGAAAGCGGCTCCACAAAATTGTTCTGGAATTGGAGTCTACCTGCAGGCCCGTCAGCCAGAGGATTACTGTCTGCAGCGCGTGAAGCCGAGTGGTGCATTAATTTGAAAGCCATGCCTTGTCCCGATACCCAGCACTTAGTGGTTGGTTTTATGCTAAAAATGCTTAGTATGAAACCTGTGCTGAAAGTTTGCCCAAACATCTCATAGTTGATTGCAAAGCCGAGTGCCTGGGGGCTCTGGGCCCACACCTCAAGAATGCTGGTGATTGGGTGACATCTTGGCTCCACACCTGGATTTGTCAAGGCCTCTTAATGGCTGCTGGGAATGTGCCCTGCCTGGGGCCTCCCCCCCCCCCTCCCCCCCACCCCTCTGACAGATTAAAACACAACAGGGTCTGTTGCCTGACTGACACATTCCTCTCCTGTCTGCTTCTGAAAGGACTTTATTTAACAGTCCTGGAGTCGGGCTTTTGACTGACAGATTGTGAAGGGTAAAAGTCATTCAGTTCCATTAAGCCCTGTAACTGCTCTGGAACAAAACACCTTTAAAAAAAAGTGTTGCGGGGTGTGGGGGGAGGGAATAGAGCTGTGGAGAGTGGGGGCATGAGCTTTAGGGAGAAAAAAAGGGGATTCTTTTCAGGTTCAAAAACAATCCTTCTCTTTGCCTTCTGTCTATCAATTAGGGCGGCATTCCCAGAGGGAATACGGGCCTGGCCTCATTGGTGTCATTCAGCTGCCAATCTCCTGACAGGGACACCGAAGGGCCTCATGTAGCGCTGCGGAAACTGTCTGTCAGGCCATCGGCAGCTGCTATGACGACATCACCTCTGCTTTTCCAGGACTGTTATAGAGAAAGGGGGTGCGGGGGCTCACCCAACAGAGTCTAAGAGTCTCGGCTCCAAGTCTCTGTTCATATTTTCCTTTTACCACCGTCCATATCTTCCCCGAGTGGATTTCTTCACAAAAACAAGGCCAGATTGCCTTGACTGGCTGGGCTACCGGGTAAATAACTCGCCAGCCAAGGACACGGGCCTGGGTGTTAGAAGGGGGCTCTGTTTCTGGGAAAACTGAGGTCCTGACTGAATACATTCAGTGACTCTGGTTCACAGGAGTGCAAGGAAAGGAGATTTGTGGTGAGAGGTGGCTCGACGGGCCGAAAGGCCTGCACAGGGAGAGCTGTGTGAGACGCAGTGTGGCCCCACGACGGCTGCCTGCCAAGTCCCAGCCTTGTTTGGGTTCTTGTGGGTTTCATCCCCCCTACACCCCCCCGAGTTTTGCTTGGAGCCTGAAGGCTCAAATGGAGCTCTAAACTCGAAGCCAAACTCAGCACCAAGCAACCACTTCCCACTTCTCTGTTTTCCTGCCGCCCTCTCTGCTCCCCCGAGGGCCAGACTCACACAAGCGAAGTTGGGTTTGCCCCAAAGACTCCTGGGCCTCAGCCGATCACGTTGAATTCCCGAGACTATGAAAGAGGGGGACGCTCACCTGCGCTGCCTGGCTTGGCTGGGCAATTCCCCTACACCTTCCCACCCTCTCCTCTCTGGACTCTGCCTGAGACAGACCAGAGCCCGGGGGGCAACCTGGGAAGATCTGGAGGCTGCCCTTCCCTGCCCATGAGGGCTGTGTTTGTGATTGCTGGCGTTTCCCAGGTAGTCTTTTCACATTACAGGGAGCTCCCTCCAAATGGTAATGATAGCACTTTGTACCAAACGGAGCGCTGGAGAGCGCAGTTGCCAAGTCCCACGGCGGGCCATCATGTTGCAATTCTCCACTTGGGGGGAGGGGGGGCGGGGGGATTAGAGGGCTTCACACGTTCCACAGGAACCGACAACATATTTAGCTAAATCCTGCAAGAACATGCACATAGAGCCGTCTGTGTGCAGCCAGGGCAGTGATGTCTGCCTCGTTCCTGTCACTGCTTTCTGCCTTCATCCTGAAAGCTCCCCGGGCTCCACCCCTTCCTGAGCATAAACCCCACCTGGGGTGGCCGAGAGCTGCCACACAGTGATGCCCTGGTCTCGGGCACCCAGTTACAAGGTCTAGGACACGTACCCCCGCATGAAGACGGTGCCTGGGGCACTGCGGAATTAGCCAGGTTTTTGGCGCTGGGAGTATATGCAGAGGAGCAAATGGGCAGGATGGTTAGAGAGAGGTGAACCTGTCATCTCCCAGCTACACAGCCTCAGGAAAACACACTCAGGAGCCAGCCCTGTGCCATCTGCTCCATCAGGAATGCAGCAGTCATGGGAGACGCTAATGAATGAGCATTTCCAAATGGCGTTGCCCGTCCTTGGTTGTGATTCCTGCACAGAGGACACGAACTGAGGGGTCTTGGAAGGCAGGGACACAGTCACAAAGAGCTCTAACGTCCTGGAGCCACCACCCAGAAGGGGCTTCAGTCACTGGATCGAACGATGTCGGGAGCATTTCGCTCAGGATGGATTACCTTGCAAGCGCCACTTGGAGTGGCCCCACAGGAGCAGGCGCTTGGAGCTCCCGGATGCTGAACGGTGGCACGGATTGCCCTCCTGGGTTCCCAGGCACCGCCCAGCGTCCTGCAGGATCTTCTTTCAGTTGTTTATTCTCACAGTATTTCCTCACGACTGGTTGTGAATAAGCTTAAACCAAAACCTGGTACAGTGCAATTTCCATGCAATAAATAGTGGCTACTATTTAGTCTTTACACATAAGTTTAGACAATTCATCCTCGCTTACGTAAGTGGGTTCCCTGCTGTGGATTAGCCTACTCCTCTTACGGACTTAAAAGAGCAATAAAATCCATCATAAACACCACTCTTCCATCTTTCATCTTCACTCTCATGCCAACCGTGAGGCTCAGTCAGAGGCACTTGGCATAAACTATGTAACATCTTCCCTACCTCCCAACTCAGGAAAACTCTGAGCCAGAAATATAAATGCACAGCATGTGCCTGGTGCTGATAGGCACATCTTCCGTCTCTCTCCAGAATGGGGTAGGGACGAGGGGCGTGAGTGACCATCTGTGACCCTCACTGAGACAAATCCTGTGAGAACAGCTCCAACATGTTCCTTGAAATATTACAAAGTTCTAAAATATCACATATACCCATATTCAAAGGTATAAGAAATGTATTATTAAAATTATGCACCATTTCTTAGCCACGCATGCAGCTGTCCTGATAAAACAGAAATAAGTTTGAAGGAATTGGGATACAGAAAGTGTCAGGATAACCAAAAATAATTGATTGGGGAGGAGGGGAGAACAATTCACCAGCCTTACATAACAAAACTACTATATGAGTATATTTTTGGCACTTCACGGAAGCATTTTAGAAAAGCTTATTTGAAAAGATGAATGGAACTGATCTATTAAAAGTACAAAGACAGCTGTCAGATCCCAAAACAGTAATGAGGCTAACTTTTTCCAAGTTAAGACCTTGATCCTCAGCAATGATCTTAGACGAGGCATTAAAGATACAGGCACATTAATGTTTGCTTTACTTTCCTAGACCCCATGGGTGATGATATCATGACTTTACTGGAATAATCATTATGTAGGAGGAACTGGCTTTTTAAAAAGGAGCTTAGCTAAGAAAAGTCCATCTCAGGGTAAAGTTAACCCTGGCTGAGAGGACTGAGTATTGAGCATCTAGTGCCATATATATATATATATTGATTTCAGAGAGGAAGGGAGAGGGAGAGAGAGATTGAAACATCAACGATGAGAGTCACTGATCGCCTGCCTCCTGCACGCCCCCTACTGGGGATCGAGCCCACAACCCAGGCATATGCCCTTGACCTAATCGAACCTGGAACCCTTCAGTCTGCAGGCTGACGCTCTATCCACTGAGCCAAACTGGCTAGGTCATCGACTGCCCTCTTAATAGCAGTGGACAATAACTTTAATCCAAATATTTTGGGTTTATCTTACTTCTTTTATACAACGGATTGGCTTTAAAAATATTGCACCCTTGGCAGTGCCTCGGTGGTCCCGGATCTGTCTCTTGCTTCAACAGTGTTTGGACGGAACAGACCCAGGGACGCCCCTTTTTCCAGCCTCCGGCCGCTCTCCTGCGTCTTATCCAGTCACCACCTCCAGAACCACCTCTGAGACCAGCCCACACACAGTTTGTTTGTTTTCTACCTGAACTCCTTATTGCCGAACAACCATGAGCTCAGCTACCAAATTCGTCAGAATTATTCCACCGAGGTGGAGGCTGTGGTCAACCACCTGGCCAACTGCATCTGCAGGCCGCCCACACCTACCTCTCTCTGGGCTTCTATTTTGACTCTGATGATGTGGCTCTCGAGGACACGGGTCACCTCTTCCGAGAGTTGGCGGAGAAGAAGCACGAGGGTGCTGAGCATCTCTTAAAGTTGCAAAACAAGCGCAGTGGCCGCATTCTCTTCCAGGATGTGCTGAAGCCTCCCCAGGACGAGTGGGCAAAACTCAGGACGCCATGGAGGCCGCCCTGGCGTAGGAGAGGAACCTGAACCAGGCCCTTGTGGAGCTGCAGGCCCTGGGTTCTACGCACGTAGAGCTCAGCTCCGTAATTTCCTGGAGAACCACTTCTGGGGTGAGGAGGTGAAACTCAGCAAGAAGATGGGCAACACCTGACTCCCCTCTGCAGGCTGCCGGCCCCCAGGCTGAGCTGGGCGAGTATCTCTTGGAAAGGCTCACCCCAAGCACAACTAGGAGCCTTTGGAGCCCAGAGGCCTTTGAGAGGCCCCTCTGCACCCCCTGGTCTCTGGCTTTTACCTGAGCCTCTCCCTGAAACAACCAGCCATTCTTTTAACCACCCTGAAGCCCTGTCCCATGCATTGGACCAAATGCAACAATAAAGCTTTTTGCAGGAAAAAAAAATTGCACCCTTTAACTGTAAAATACTAGTTCTTAAATATAGAAGGAAAGGGAATACAGGGAAATAATGAAGAGAACAAAGGAAGAGGTGAGGAAGAAAGATGGCTAAGCTTGTTACTGAGGTTAATAATGACTCACCCCTGAAATGCCTATTCATCAGCTGAGGTAAGAAAGCCACAAAGCCCCAAAGATGAATCAAAGCAGCGAAAAAACTAGTCAGCCACAGATGACTTTTCTCAATACGTTGACGTTTGATTAATGCCCAAACTAAGCAATGAGGAAAAGTTTGTTCTTGTTCCAAAATGAAGTTGGGTATCATGGTGCTTCTTTGCCTGAAGGAAGTAATTATCCAACAAATTCTGTCCCATAATCTTCATAATCTTTTTTTCTACCTTTTATTGCCTTTTTTTGTTGCTGTTGTTAATCCTCACCTGAGGATATTTTTCCCATTGCTTTTTTAGAGGCAGTGGAAGGGAGAGACAGAAGGGGAAAGAGAGAGAGGGAGAAGGGAGAGAGAAAGAGGTAGATTGGTTGCCTCCCACACCGGCCCCATCTGTGGCCTGGGATCAAGCCTGCAGGCCAGGTACATGCTCTTGACCAGGAATTGAACCCATGATCCTTTGGAGTACGGACAGATATTCTAACCACGGAGCAACGCTTGCCAGGGCAACCTTTATTGCCTCTTATGCTTTTAGAAACCGAAGCTGCCTGTATGAAGATGCTGTTTTGCCTTTTGTGAAAAAGCAAGTTTCCCCAAAGCCCAATGCCTTCTGCTGCCCTAGGAAAGCATGCCTTTAATTGGAACCAAAAGCCTAGCGTGGTATGTTGAAAATGAATGTATTTCATTGAGTTTCATGGTATTTTTATTCTAATTTTAAAGGGAGTGGAACCTAAAGAATCTTTGGCAGGAGATCTTTGTTTTAAAATGTTGTTCCAAGGTCCAAAGCTCCGTTTTCTTGACCTTTACCATTTGTTTCTCTAACTGGTGGTGTTGACAAGTTCACAATGCTAAACGGCCAATTCTTATTCCTTTATGGAACCTCCTTATCTTTCCTGGGAACGAAGAGCTTTTTAAAAACATACTTTTTTTATTGATTTCTGAGGGAGAGAGAGAAGTAGAAACATCAATGATGAGAATCACTGATCGACTGCCTTCTGCACTCCCCACACTGGGGATTGAGCCTGTAACCCAGGCATGTGACCTGATCGGGAATCGAACCCTGACCTCGTGGTCCATAGGTCGATGCTCAACCACTGAGTCATAGCCGGCCAGGCTGGAGAGCTTTTTAAAATCTTAAGCTTCTTCTAAGACTCTGGAAATGAAAGAATCAAATGAGAAGAATCTGGGTCACCTTGTTTTTCATTTGTTCCATATATTTGAACAGAATATTTTAAATGCCCAATTTTCCATAAAAATTGATCAACACCTGACCAAGTTCCTACTCATTTCATAGGTGAATATGTAAACGTAGAGCTTAACCAAAAGGTTGACAAGTGAAAATGGTTTAAGCCATAAACCAACTCAGGATGCTAACAGATGTGACCCCTGCTCTTTCTAACAGTCTCTCATACCAAAGAAACCCTGGCTAAGCCATGGCCCCTCTCTAACTCCCAACTGCATAGCATGGGCAGTATTCCCCACCACTCTTGCCATGGTGGGATATGTGTGGCCTTTCTTTGAGTCCCTGGTAAAAAATCTTCCATAAAGCTTTGATTTTCTCCCTGTTCTTTTGTGACCTACGCCATAGGGAAAATAAAAATCCAAGCTGGACCCCACCCAAAGCCCCCAACCAAACTTCTCCATCTGAAGTGTTTGTAAACACCAAGCAAGTGCAACATTTCTTCAGTTCTTTTACATGCACATTTCATTTACAGCAGCTTTTTCTACTTTAGATACTTGAAATGTTTATATAATTGGCTGTTTTTCTAGAACAGTCACCACTCATGTACTTTTAAATAAGTGTCAGAAAACTCCCTCGTGCTCTTCAATGGGTTTGGCATTTACAACGCGCGCAGCTAATGTGCGGAAGGGGCTTTCACGCTAGGTTGATGCGGCGCCTTTTCTAGATGAATGTACACAGGGGCACCTGACAATAGTGACATGAAGCACCTGCATGCTGAGCATCAGTTTAGCAATGGTGCTTTAAAAATGTCTAAAAGTGCCCTAGCCAGTTTTGCTCAGTGGCTAGAGCGTTGGCCTGGGGGACTGAAGATCAAGGGCACATGCCCAGGTTTCGGGCTCAATCCCCAGTAGGGGGTGTGCAGGAGGCAGCCAATCAATGATTCTCATCATTGATGTTTCTATCTCTCTCTCCCTCTCCCTTCCTCTCTGAAATCAATAAAAATATATTTAAAAATAAAATAAAAATGTCTAAAAGAGAGCAGGATCCTCAATATAACACAATTATTAATTTAATAAATATCTATAGAAAACAGGGCAATTCAAGCCCCCCCTTCCACCCCCCCTACTCTGACCCCAGATATTAGCCACCCCACAGGTAGAAGGCCAGAAACGATAATGTTTTCCTTTTAGGTTTGGATCAGAACTTATCCCATCACCAGAATTTTCTTTGTAATACATTCCTCTTTATTACTGGTTTCTGTAAGTATTTGAGTATAATTTCAATTCTTTTTTAAAAACTTGTTTTAAACAAACATAAAGCAATGACAAGGACTCGTTTTGAAATCAATATGAAACCAGAGCACAAAATATCCACTTACCGATTAACCACACCTTCAGGTTGGTAGTGTGCCTCTGGGCAAATCCGAAATGTTTTATTTATAATTACGACATTTCCCCTCCTGTCAGAAGTCTGTTATCTTTACTGGAACTTTATTTTTCATCTCCATTAGTTAAAAAGCAAAGGCATTTGGCCCATAATGCAAAATATTTCAAGAAATAGAATCAACCGCTTAAAAATATATACCCACCACCACCAGTAGCACTTATAACAACATAATGACCAGATTCGGGTAACATGTCTTTGGCTGTTCGCAGAGGCCCAATGTGAAGTGGAGACACTGAGCTCAATTATGCAGCTATTTTAGGTTTGGTTGCCTGGCCTGAATGATTGGGATAATTGTCCCAATTATTCTCTGCTCTTTGTATGTGCGGATCTAGACTTAAATTGTGATTTGGTGCAGAGCAGTCATGGGGGAAGACAGGAACCCGGATTCTGTGTTTAAATGGGTCATTGATTAAGCCTGTAATGTTGAACAAGTTGCATCCACTGTGTGTCTCAGTTTATCCATCTCATAAATGGGGATTGGGGAGATGGAAACCTCATTTAATTAGAGTCAATAGTGATTATTGAACTTAGACACCTTTTCAGCAGCTTTCAAAGAAAATGTCAGCTGAAAACGAAGCAATGTGTTAGGCCAGGTTTCCTAGAGAACAGAGCCTGCAGCAGGAATGGTCCAGGTGTTTTCTTTGGGAGGCGAGAGGCCAGGGCGATGAAAGTGAAAGGAGCCCTAGTCGGTTTGGCTCAGTGGATAGAGAGTCAGCCTGCGGACTCAAGGGTCTCATGTTCGATTCCGGTCAAGGGCATGTACCTTGGTTGCGGGCACATCCCCAGTGGGGAGTGTGCAGGAGGCAGCTGATCGATGTTTCTCTCTCATCGATGTTTCTAGCTCTCTATCCCTCTCCCTTCCTCTCTGTAAAAAAATCAATAAAATATATTTAAAAAAAAAAAAGAAAGTGAAAGGAAAGAGGAGGAAGCAGGGAAGGATAACAAGCAATGCCAAGTGATGCTTTAGCTCAGTGGTTCTCAACCTTCCTAATGCCGTGACCCTTTAATACAGTTCCTCATGTTGTGGTGACCCCCAATTTCATTGTTACAAATTGAACATAATTAAAGCATAGTGATTAATCACAAAAACAATATGTAATTACATATGTGTTTTCCGACCCCTTTGTCTTAGGCGACCCCTGTGAAAGGGTCATTCGACCCCCAAAGGGGTCGCGACCCACAGGTTGAGAACCGCTGCATTAGTATGTTGGCCATCACTTCACTGTGGGCCTCAGAGTCCACAGAGGGATCATGGAGAGGAAATTTATTCACCCCGTTTCTACCATTGGCCACCCCCACACTTCCAGCTTGCACCACCAGGCCCCTGTGACACAGCCCATGCCCTGTGGGGTGGCATTCTACCAGAACTGGGACAGGGTGGGAAGACCTGGAGACGTGGGAGTATGACTGGGTGGCGTCAGGCTATGGACCGGTGTTGGCCTCAGCGAGTGAAAGCACAGCAGGGACTGAATAGAGTGAGCAGTGAGAGCCCGAGACAAGCTGAGAGAAGCTGAGGAAGCTCATGAGATCTGTCCAAGTTACCAAGAGTTACCAAATTGCCAACCACTTTGCCAAAATTCACTGGCTGAAATCTAGACTACTGACATTTTTTACTTTGAACAGCAAAGTTTGAATACTTTGTTTAGACGAAAGGGACAAAATGCTGAGAACATGGCAGACTTTAAACCTTTCCAGAAGCCATCGTGTCACCAATGGGAGGTAACATGGGAATGAGACCCTGCACTAGGAATTAGGCCCAGGCCTTCCAGTAACTAGCAAATCACTCCCATCAGCATGTGTACGTCACTACTGTGCCAGTCATGGTCCTGGGAAGTAAGACATGCAAAGTCCATAGGCACTGTCTTCCCACTGAAGAGCTCAAGGTCTAGCCGGGGAGTGCAGAGGCTGGGTTTTCTGTCTGTTTGTTTGTTTTGCATGCCCAGTGTCCATTCTTCCTCCTTCTATCAATGGTGCCCCACTTACTGTTGGAGCTCTACTCTCCCTCCAGTCTCAGTCCCTGCAGTTCAGGTATGGCTGTCCCCACACCCGGCTCCAGAGGCACATGCCCCAGGCCCAGCCAGCCAGAGCCATGTGATTTGTTCAGATGTTATTCAGAGCCCAGCCGGTGTAGCTCAGTGGTTGAGCATTGACCTATGAGCCAGGTTATGGTTTTATTCCAGTTCAGGGCACATGCCTGGGTTGCGGGCTAGGTCCCCAGAGGGGGACGTGCAGGAGGCAGCCGATCAATGATTCTCTCTCATCCTTGATGTTTCTATCTCTCTCTCTCTCCCTTCCTCTCGGAAATCAATTTAAAAAAAAAAAAGTCATTCAGAGCCAATGTGAGCCAATGTCCTTCTTTTTCCTCTGGATTTGGAGCCTGAAAGTCTACTTCCAGGACTGCAGGCAGCTGTGTGTCCTCACGGAGCAAGCATGCCTGAGTCACGGAGCTGGCACTGGGGGTGGCAGGACTCAGAAATGGAGAGACACTGGGTCCCAAGAGCATTGTTAGAGCCTCTGGATCCAGCTGAACTCCTTGGTTACCGAGCCAATAAAGTCCCCTTTTTTCCTTAAAGTAGTTTGAGTTGCATTTTCTGTTACTTGCGGCTGAAAGAGTCTGAACGGATATCGGAAGATAGATATGTAAGTAAGGGAAGAGAAAAACTAAGTGCTTGGGAAGCTCTGGACCGACAGCATTGCTGCATAGATGACCTTTAAAGTCCCCCACCCAGACCGACCCTGACACCCTGTGGCTCAGGGACATGTGGCTCATGAGGGCCTCCTTTCTGGTGTCCAGGACTGTACAAGGGCATAGGCACGCTTGCAGCCATTGTAGACTTGTAAAGGGTATACTTTTCTCTGCCTCCTTGGAGATTCCTTCAGATGATTAACATGGTGGGTCACAGTTTGGAAATGCAAACCCATAGCCAATTAATGGAAAAGGAGGTGAGCCTGCCAATCGATAATCACCACACCACCTGAGACCCTTCCAAAACTTACCTCATGACATTCCTGGGTCCTTAGGTAAATCCTGAGACTTCAGGCTTCAGAAAATGAATCACATATGTGCCTTTCTCCATGATGCAATCCTCATCGGTCTGGGTGAAGCACCATAGCTGTTCTGTGTAAACAGGAAAAGCATTTGAATACATGGGATGATGGGTATCGTAGGACGGGTAATAAAAATCAGAGAAAATTCCAGGACTTGTCACTCTAGCAGTGGACTACAGTCTCAGTTCTGTTCCTATGGTGCCTACAATTAGGTTATTATAAAGTAGAGCCCCGGTGCACTCGGCAGGGTCCCTCAGCCTGGCCTGCGCCCTCTTGCAGTCTGGGAGCCCTCAGGGGATGTCCGACAGTGGGGCTAAGCCCAGAGTTGGACATCCTTAGCGCTGCTGCGGAGGCGGGAGAGGCTCCCGGAACCACTGCTGTGCTCACCAGCCATGAGCCAGCTTCTGGCTAAGCGGTGCTCCCCCTGGGGGAATGCACTGACCACCAGGGGGTAGCTCCTGTGTTGAGCGTCTGCCCCCTGGTGGTCAGTGCGCATCATAGTGACATAGTTCTGTGGTTTGGTCGATTTGCATATTAGCCTTTTATTATATCTGATGGGCCCAGAATGAATCCAGAAAATGGCTTAGTCTCCTTCCGTCACCACAGATCCTTCAGCCAGAGACAGGGGGAGGGTGGTCCTTTTACAAACTGGGGGTCATCTAGACAAAGGGGCTTCTGCTCCCCTCCTCTCTCAGGCTAATTGGACATTTCAGATGCAGTGAAAATAAAAACACATCATCCATTGCTGATGCTCCTGCCACCCCGGCTGCTCTCAACAGAGATGACCGGCTCTGGCCACCCACATATTCCGTCCTTTCAATGCCTTCATCACATGGTCAGTAGACAGGGACAATATTAGTCAGATAACTACAATCAGAACTGAGAGGGAGCATTCCTTAATGCATTCCCAATACTGACCCACCCAAGGTGACCAGTTCCCCTGAAGAAATATCACACACTGATTTGTTCCACGGCTTGTGTTTGTGTGTTGGGAGTGGGAGGCACCTATTAGAAGCCAGGTATTATGTTAGGTGCTCATATGCTTGATCTTGTCTCTTTTCACAACCATCTCCCCACATGAAAACTCTATTATTTCTGTTTTCAGAGAAACCGAGGCTCAGAGACCTCAGTTAACTTGCCCAAGATCACACAGCTAACAAGCAGTGGGGCCAGACTTCAAACCCGGAGGCTGCATTTTTATCCATTATGCTCCACTACCTCCCTCAGCTTTGGCTCTTTTTCCAAAGATGATGCAATTCACTCCTACAGCCTCCTCCAGGTTTTTTTTATAGAATTTCTTCTGTGATCCCATCCCCAACTCGTCCTTCTTCCTAACCAAGAGATAGAAAAGTCATCGGATAAGATATGTGCTTGTAGCCCTAGCTGATTTTGCTCAGTGGATAGAGCGTCAGCCTGCGGACTGAAAGGTCTCGGGTTCGATTCTGGTCAAGGGCATATGCCCGGGTAGGCTTGATACCCAGTAGGGGGCGTGCAGGATGCAACCAATCAGTCATTCTCATCATTGATGTTTCCATCTCTCTCTCTCTCTCCCTTTCTCTCTGAAATCAATAAAAATATTTTTTTTTAAAAAAGATATGTGCTTGTAACTAAGCTAACAGTGTTATTCCCAGAGTGTGGCTAGAAAATATACAAAAGGCCTTTGTGTGCATCAATTATCAGCTATTCCATACATGGATTCAAGCTCTGAGAGTATGTGAGTGTATGTATTTAGGTAGATCCAATACATAGAATCCTCAGAAAAGACCTTGGGAGAACATTTATCCATCAACCAATGTTTACTACATATTTCCTAACACTGGAAGAATATTAAATGATTAGGTAAATCTCTGCATTTCTGGGCAGACACTCCAAATAGAGGCAGGACAAAGCAAATTCTCTGAATGTGCTGTTAGCTAAATTCTTTGCCAGCATGGTGGAAGACCTGAAAGTATAGGAAAGGTTTTGAAGAAAGTAGCATTTTAATTAAGCCTTGAAGACTGAAAAGAATTTTGGCAAGTGTAGAAAGGGAATAAAAAAATTCCAGGGAACACTAGGTGTCAAGGTGAAGGCAGGTTTTGATCAAAGGAAATAGTCCAATGTGGTTGGTAGGTTAGACACTATAGAGAAATCTTAGGAGGAGCTGGACAGATAGAAAGGGCCAAACCATAGAAGCCTTTCTAGAGGACATGTGGTTTTTGTCTGTCCACCACCATATTGCCTTTAGACAACTGCTGCTCCTCCACCGTCTGTGGTCCCAGTGGGGCTGTCATCACTGTGTCCAAGCACCCATGGCCAGGGGGTGCGGGCACACAAGGCTCAGGAGGAGCTAACCAGAGCCAGCATTAATGACTAGCCCAGGCTGGACCCAAGACCCAAGCAGGATCCATCAGGGCTTCCCTGGATTCATGGAAGGATATCAGAAGAAATGCTTCTTTCCTCTGAGGTTGGAAAGATACTGATTTTGGACATAGGCAGCCATCTTCCCCGTTATCTGGAAAGAGCTCATGTGCAGAATGAAACAATGAATGAGGGACCTGGAGCCAGGAGATGACAAAAGAGGGACAGAGGCCAGAAGGCATTGATTGAGCCCCTGGATCCACCTATATCTGAAGCTCCAGATCTATCCCTGGACTTCCCCATCACATGATTCATGATCTCTTGAGCTAGTTTGAACTAAGAGTCCTGACTAGGACAATGATGAGTGTCATGCTAAGGAGTTTAGGCTTATTGATGGAAGAGTGGGAAACCTCTAAAATACTTCTAATCTTAAATGCTTAGAGAACAAATACTTATGCCACAGACAGAAAAATCATGAAGAGATTAAATAACCTTTCAGGAGCCATAATCTACAGAACCTTCTAATTCACTCGGAATGAGAGAAGTTAAGCCAATACTATAACTATAATAAAATCACATAGTCTGTTGCCCAAGATCCACACTGAATGATGACAATGAGTGTGTGCTACACGCGATTCCCAGTATTAATTGGCAAAATCTGAGGTATAGATGTCTCACCCCACAGGGTGACAATATCTCAAGAGGAACAGGCGACTCGTAAGGTCAAGGAACAAGGACTGAAACAGCATTACTATAGCAAATGGGAAGCGTCTGGTTACCTCCCTGTCTGAAACCCAAGACGTTTGAAAGAAAAGAGGTGCTGAAATAGCTGCAGTTGGTAGTGAAACCTAAGATCATGGGTGACCACCCCCTCACCACGTACAAGGGCAGGGATCATGCCTTTTGCTGCAAATAGCTTTGAACATTCTGCTCACCTCTAGCCCTAACTTGGAGAAAGAAGAAAGCCACTTTGCTCTTAGGCCTAGGCCTAGAGCATCAGGTTACCTGTCACTTTGGCAGGTCCATATCATAAGATGAAGCCTTTGCAAATAAATAGGCGCTGCTCAGGGCCAGGGAAACAGTCAAGTGAGCACTTGATCTCCCAGTGCCTCTGGGTAGGAGAACATATGAGCTCAGCCATGTGTGTCCTCCAAACTGGAAGGGTCTGCCTCTGGACTTCTTACCATGCTGACGTAACAGAGCAACCAGGGGACTGAGGGGGTGGCATTGCCAAGTCAAAACAGAAAGCCTCCCAGGCTCCTGGCCTTTGAGCTCTGTGCTCACCTCTACTTAGCCTCTGCCAGCTCCTTTTCCTGCTGCCCCCGCAGGACAAAAAGCACAGGGAGAAGAAGGAGGCCAGCTGGTTGCAACTCAGTATAGGGGCCTGTGAGGATGATTAAGATTTAGCTCAGCTAGGAGGCGGGGAGGTGGATTCCTGTGTCCAGTAAACAGGTGAAGAAACAAAAGACATGACCTATAGAGCTGGGTACATAGCAGGGCACTCAATGAGGGTCCTGGAGGGGAAATAGAAATGAACAGCAGTTTCTCTAGAGTAAGTTAGGACAGGCCTGGCTGGAAGAGGGAGCTTATAAACAGTGTCATAAGAGAGAGTTCCAAGGGCAGGTTGTAAAGTTCCTTGAAAACAAGATTAAGGCATTTGGATTTTAACCTATAAATAACGAGGAGCCACTGAAAGTTTTTGAGCAGGAGAACTGGTGGTGAGAGCAGGTTTTAGATAGACAATCCGCCACAGGTCAGTGAAGAACCCCAGAGGAAATATCCAACGAAAACAATGGGAGAGGATCAGCAAGACAGAAGAGACTCTACCTAAGGTGGATCTGGAGATGGAGCCAGTCAACTGCTCTGCCCTCAAGGACAATTGATAGTGTTTAGGTGGTCAGTGGACACACAAGTAGAAATGTCCAACAGCAGTACTCAGGAGAAAAATGCAAACTATATAAATATATAAATAGATATAAGTAGACATAAAGTTTTCCACATTGATTGAAAAATTTCTACAGCTATTTTTATGTATGTATAGGTGATGAATAAATAGATGATAGATAGATAGATAGATAGATAGATAGATAGATAGATAGATATGGATGGACAAACAGACAGATACATATGTTTGGCATTTGTGCCTCTTATTTTCTCTCTCCCCCTCTCTCCTCTTTTTTCTAGAGTCTAGCACCTTACCTCATTGAGATAAGTTCTGACACTAAGTTTTTCAAATAATGACCATGTGCCATTCTAGCAACCGAAAAGATGCCAACATTGCCTTACTTCTGATATGTGAGAATACTAAAGACAGAAATACCTGTTGAAACCATTCATTCATTCATTCATTCGACAAACATTTACTGAGTGCTTCCCATGTGCTAGCACAATGCTTGGTGCTGGAGAAACAGCAGTGACTAGGACATTCTTCATCCATTCATTCAGCAAACGCTTGAACACATTCTATGGATAAAGCTCTGCGCAAAGAGCTGTGTGAGTTGTGGTTCCTGACTTCAAAGAATCACAGCCTTGCAAGAAAGAAAATAAACCCCTACTGGCAATATCAATATACATGAAGTCATCGCCTTGCAGGGAGTACATTCACGACTCCAGTCTCAAATAAAGTGTTCCACTCCGCACACCGGGGGGAACAAAGGTCTGGGGAGGAAATGAAACCTTCATAACTGTCCAGAGCATGTGGAATTAACAAGTGCTCTTGTAAAAGTAAATGCCAACCGCAGCGCTGCCTATTGGCCAGTTGCCGCCTCAAAGGCATTTATGTTTATTTATTTATTTGTTTATTTATTGGCTAGATTTATCACATTTGCAGGCTGTGCCATTTGGCCTCAGGGTCAAATAAATCTCTCTTAAAACTTTAACATCTTTCTTAAGCAGTGTGTGCCCCTGCGTGCCCCCTGACAGACATTTCCAAAGGCTTTACAAGAACAGAATTAAATCCATTTTACAAATAAACACACTGGGGATGGTAGAGTTTAAATGCACCACAGAAGAAAAATAAATACATTCCAGGAAAAACCTGGAGGTAGGATTAAAGAATTCTACAGTCCCTTTTGAATCCTCAAAAAAAGCCTCAGAAATAACAGAAAGGTAGAAGTGGAATTCTGCCCCTCTGCTTCCTGGCACAGGTCCCTCCGTAGAAGGTATTTGCTCCATGAGGATTTGTCATAAGATGCAGGAAGACAGCCAAGGACCACAACAAAATGCGTAATGGAATGGACTAGAAATACATTTTTAAGAAAGCTGACCTTGTCATCTGCAAATTCAGCCAAAGCAGACTCTCATCTCCCGAGGCCCAGGGCTGTCTCTGGGAGACAGTTAAATGTGTAGAAAGCAGAGCTGACTCTTTGGGACTCAGGCTTAGGATATTATTTTACTAACATAACTCATATTGTGTTGTTTTATCTCCTCACTCATTCATCCAACATTTATCCAGCACTACGTACGCAATCCAGGATTCGTGGCCATGAAATTTTAAAAAATTCATAATACGGTAGGGTTCCTGGTTTTAAGGAATATTTGTGCAAGTTAAAAATTACCAGATAATACATCCTACGAAATTTGCTATCACAGCCCGAGGAGCTTAATGTTAGCAGGTGACTGTTTCATTGTTATATTGCCTCAGTCTAGCATTTTCTCTCTCTCTGGTTTTTTCCTGTGCCTTCTGGAAATGGCAAGATATATTTATTCTACTATGAAAAAACAACTTGCTTTTTTACTATCTCTTACAAAGGCAATGACTTATTTTGGCTAAATTGGCTTTAAACTTAGAAAGACATTGTGATATTTTATATTTAAGACATGTATGTTTTTTGTTCTGGTTATCATTACCTTAACCCATGATTTTGGATTGACCTGCAGACTCCCAGCCCCAACTGCATTAGATCAAGGACCTCCTACTCTACAATTTCTATTATTACATTATCAATAAAGATCAGAAACCACTCCTTAAATATCTTTGATTCTCTGCCCACCCATCCCTAAAACCATGAATGGTTAGTAGTAGTTCAATAAAAATTTAATAGTTTAGACAAGTTATTGTAAGACCTTGTCATCTCATAACTCTCTTCCCTTCCAAAAAAATCTAATGAAAATGTGGCAAATTTCTATGTAATTGGCATCATAAAGGTAACTCTACTTCATTATTCATTTATATTGTACATTTTTAAAGTTAAACAAAAAGGGTTTTGACAAGAGTTGTGTGTTCTTGGACTAGCCAGCTGGACTCTGAATTGTAATTTCCTCACCTGCACTGACCTCACAAAATGGTTTTGAGGCTCCAATTAGATAATGTATCCAAAGGTACATCATAAACTATCATGGGCGATAGACTAGCGGTCCAGTGAGGCTGATACATGTTTTAGATAGACAAGAAGTTTAAACTTACTATTCAGGGTTAGTATTTCCATATTTTTCCCAAACAAAAACTATTAGCATTGGAATTATATTGTTTGTTTAATAAATCTTAGGTACTATTCAGCTACATTTGGGGTTAACTAAGTCTTGAAGGACTTACCAATTATATTGTTATTTCTATGGAACTACCCAATCTGTAGTCTAAACAACTGACTTAAAAATGAATGTTTAGCACATGATCATTTACAAGTCAGGGCTGTGCAGCAAATAGGATTCTGAAGCTGCTTTAAACACACACACACACACACACACACACACACACACACACACAAACAAACAAACAAAAACAAACCTTAGAGAATAATTGAAATACCAAAATGGCACCACCTGCCAAAGTAAAAAACCACATACTTCGCAGACATACCAAACTGTAACAGTGATTTAAGCAATTTAGCAGGTTTGGGGATAGCAAACTGCAGACATTTGCTTTCTGATCCTCACACAGAGTCCTGTCAATCAGAATGGCAAGTTCCCCGTGGGTGAGGGTGGGGATTGGGATCACAAGAGCAGCCACCAGGGGCAGATCCAACCCCAAGACATGAATATTTAGCTGTGAAATGAGCTTTCTCCAAAAGTACTTGAAGTCCTGTGTCCAAGGAAAACCTAGACAAGAATTGCTGAATTTTGTAAAGCTCGTGGAAGTCCACGTTTAATGGAACCATCCTGTCTCCCAGATTGAACAGTCCTGTTCACTGCCTGCCTCTAGTGACCTTGCAGTCGCATCCCTCACCACCCAACCCGTGAGTCTTTGGTCATCCCCTGGTAAATGCCCACCAATCCCTGGACACACTTAGCCTTGCAACACCTGCTTTTGGGCAAGCTATTCCTGAGTCCTGGCATGTCCCCTCCGTTTCCCTGCCCATACTGCCTCCTATTTGTCTCTCAAGGTCCAAGTTCGCCCCCTCTGTGAAGCCTTCCCCACATCTTTCAGAGGCAATAGCTTCTTTCTCGGGACCACTGACCATTCGTGTGAGCATTCTCTTCTGTTGGCATGTCTACAGACTCTGAGACTTGGGAAGCAGAAATCTTGCCCTAGTGATTCCTGTATCTCCAGCTCTCTGCCTAGTGCTGGAACATAGCAGACTCTCCACAGTAATAGCCAACACTTAAGTCGCGTGTCCCAGGTACTCTTCAAAATGCTTTAACATATATTAACTAAGTTAATACTCATAAGCGTCCTATGACTATGATAGCTACTTTTCATTATCCCCCAGTTTACAGGTGAGGAAACTGAGGCTCAAAAAGGTTAAGTAACTTGCTCGAGGTGACACACCTCTAAATGGCACAGCTGAGATTTGAACGCAAGTGAGCACATTCGAAGGTCCACGCTCTTCTCCACTGAGCTGTTCTCACTCCCAACTATTTTACAGAAAACAAAAGTAAAGGTTGGGAAGCAGGCCTGAAAGTTGCCGGGACTGTTTTTCTTCGGACGGAAGACTATAGTCACAGGCAGCACGAGCATTTCCTTGGGTGCAGTCTGTCTTCAGAAGTGCTTCAAACGGAAGGGGTAGGAAAATTCTCATTTTGTGGCTAATTGAATTAGTGCCTCCCTCTCGAACATAATGAAATTCAAAGCCATTTTATGAGTCCTCTTGGGACTCTTTTTAAAAATTCTTCCTCTGCCGTATTAGATTAGCCCCACCGAGATGCCCCGTATAAAATAAGGTCAGGCTCTCTCGGGGTCTTCCTTTGTTGCTGCTCTACACCAGGGCACAGGGAGGTCACTGTGCTCAGTCTTCCATTTCCTCCCCTAAGGCCCCAAAGGATAGCAGAGTCTCCTCTAAACACCACCATCATACTGACCCTCTATCCACCACATGCTCTCAGTGGCTAGTACTGTGTACTTCTGGATGTCATTGAAACCATCACCTAACACACCTCAGGGTGACAGAGGTGGCCTGTTTTAAAGAAAATGGCCCAGCCCTAACCGGTTTGGCTCACTGGATAGAGCATCGGCCTGCGGACTGAAGGGTCCCAGGTTCGATTCCGGTCAAGGGCATGTACCTTGGTTGCGGGCACATCCCCAGTGGGAGATGTGCAGGAGGCAGCTGATCGATGTTTCTCTCTCATCAGTGTTTCTAACTCTCTATGCCTCTCCCTTCCTCTCTGTAAAAAATCAATAAAATATATTTTAAAAAAATAAAAAGAAAGAAAATGGCCTTTATCCCTGGCCAGTGCCACTCCATCCATATACATGGCTTTGAAAAACTTGGCTGTGCCCTGAAAGGTCTTTTGAGGGCAACATGGCATCCCCTTTATCAAGTGTGCAACTCGGAATAGAAAGTCAAAGCCTCCTTCCTCCCACGGACTTGTCCACACGTCCTCAGGCTGGCCAGAACAGCAAGGAGGGGCCCTTCATGACTGCAGATCGGTCTGTCCAAAATAATATCCCCAAGGACAGCTACTGTTGATGGAATGCTTACTCTCTGTGCCTGGCGCTGTGCTGAGCACTGCCCATCCCGGGAGGGGATATTGAATGTTGACTCTCAGGTAGTGCAGTAAAAATACGGGCTCCAGGACCAGACTGTGTGGGTTTGAACCTAGCTCCACCACCACTTGCTGTGTGAGGTTATCTGAGTTACTTAACTTCTCTACCACAGTTTTCTCATGTGGAAATGGGTTTAATAAAAGTGCCTGACTCATACGATGGCTGTGAAGGTTGCATGTGTTAATATATGTGAAGTTCTTAATGCCTGGCATTTGGTAAACTTCAGACAGTTGTTTGTGATTTGCGTTTCTCCCCAACATCTACTTCTCTCTCCCAATGGCCAGCCTCAGCCAGTCACCCTGATTAGCCCAGGCTAATGCTCCTCAACTTATTTTTCATGAACTAAGTTCATGAAATAGGTTTTCTATCACAACGAAATACATGTAGAACTACATATAAAACTTAAACAAAAGTTTCATGAAACATTATTTACCTTTAGCACATGTGACATGCTCTAGGATTCTCTATTCACTGCTGTTCTAGTTTTTGGTTTTCAAGATAGCCACAATCCACTAAATTTATTTTATTACTTGCCAATAGATTACTATAGACAGTCTGAAAAAAAAGCACGGGTCTAAGGTCACCATCATTCACTAAATTTCAACACCACCCCTATGAGGTGGGTACTATCATAAAGTCCACGTGACAGATTAGGAAACTTAGGTGAAGTAACTTACCTAAGGTCACACACAACTTCCCAGCAATTCACACAGGAACTTGTGGTGATTGTTCCTGGTTCAGCAGCAGACACTGGCCTAAGTTAGCCCAACTGAAGTGGAAATGGATGAGGACATGTGGACATTGACATCCATGCTATAAACATGAGTGGAGTGGGTCTGGGGAAAGCTGCCGCTGTGGATGGCAGAAAAGAGTTCGAAAAGCTTAGTCCTTGATGAGATGGTTTGACCCTGAAGCCACTCCCCTCTCAAGCTAGTGAATTCCCTGTCTTGGCCAGGTTGGGTTGGGTTTTCTGTTACTTGTAGACAAAGTATCTGCATCCTTAACTAATATATTGCCTTGTTGTACCCCAATAACAAATACATGAGCTAACTAATATCATCACTATTTGTAGAAAATGAAGCTCAGAAAATTACCAGAGGAGTCCTATCTCATAAAAGGTGGAGCCAAGATTCAAACCAAGGTTTCTTTGAACTTCAAGACACTATACCAAACAGCCCACAGTAGATAGTGCACTAAATTATTATAGAGGACAAAATAAAGGAGGTTGAGATATGCTGTCATTCTCCAAAGAAAAACCATCATTATCCTCTGTACGTACTCCACCCGCCCGCCCCCCCCCCCCCCAAGCATGCTGTCTGCACTCTCTCAAATGCTCTAACCCCTTTTCACTTTCTCTGACAGTTATTTACACTTATGTCTCAGGTTCTGTTCTAGACTCTAAACTCTTAGAGGACAGGGACCATGTGATGCTGCATTCCAGCTCCGTACCTTGCACATTGAAAGCACAAAAGAAATACATGAGGAGCTGATTGTCCTTGAATCCCTCCTTGTCCCATTTAGAAGTAACATGGCAGGGGGAGAAAATGCTGAAGCATTTAGTGGCTAGTTCTATAAAAATTTCGCCCAACATGCGTTATGGACTGGTGCTCTTTGCTGTTCCTTGTATCAGGCAGGCAAAAAGGCAAAAGTGAGATGGGTGGGATCGCTTTAAAAACAGATAAAATACTGGCACTGCCTGTGCTGCAGGATCAGACTGGCTAAATCTGGCCCCTTTGAGTTTTCAAGTCTGATCTAATCTTCAGTCTTAAGGCCAAACTCAGATCCACTTTGGACTGGGGCCTGGCTCTGAGTTCATTTGAAATCCCAGCACTGATGGCTTTGCCAGTATCTTGTGTGTGTTCCCTGGGTAACTCTGGGAGAGCCACTGCGCTCAAGAAGCAAACAGAGTGGACCGTGGTGTTCACCACTTACAATCCTCAGTGGCTTTCTTGCCTACCAGATTCGGTGTGAGCTCTTGGCATGCATTCGAGGTGTTGCACAAGACAGCTTACATTTTCAGTCTTAACTTATATGTTTCCTCTGCCCTTGGCCAGCTGGCCTAGTCACAGTTGCCTCAGACATGCCCTGCACTGTCCTGCTCCTGGCCACTGTCTGGGTCATGCTCGTGCTGGAGTCTCTGCTTTCATGCCTTTGCAGTCACACCGCCTGTGGTGATCACATCCGTTCTGGAAGACCCAGCTCTAAGACCATCTCTGTCGTGAAGCCTTTACCCCTCCCAGAGGGATTCTTTCCCCATTCTGAACCCTCAGAGCATCCTGCTTAACCCTCCTTTAGAGCAGATTATTATAATTATTTGGGGAATAATTAATTAAATGATGAAAATGTAATATTAATTATTATTATTACTAACCTTTACTGAGGTCTCCAAATGTCAGGTGTGGTGCTAAGTGCTTTATATATGTTAACTCATTTAGTCCTCACTGTATTCTATGCAGGAGTAAAGATGGGGATAATAGTAACCTACCTGATCAGGTTGTTATGAGGACTGAATAAAGAATACATGGAAAGCTCTTACAACTGAGCTCCTGGTGAGCCCGGCACCTGGTAAGTGCTACATGGTGCTTATCACCATAATCATTAGCGTTATCAGATCCATTTTAAGGACGAGGAAACTGGGCCTTAAAATAGTTTGCATATAGCTACACCACCAGTAAAACATGTGTTAACCACTGCCCTATACAGCATTTTACTATAAGTCCTTGTAGGGTTGACGTCAGATGAACACATCTTTCTACCCATTCAGTCTTCAGCACAGAGCCTTACCCAGAGGCAGCCTGTAAGTATCTGATGAAATGAATGAAAGCACCTGAAACCATGAAGAATTTCACAGTCTTGCAGGTGGTTCACTGCTGGCCATTGAATAGGTTATTTTCCTGGTGAGGCAAACATTTACACGCCTGGTATAGGCTTTTCTAAATATAAACTTGTTTCCTATTCTTTAAGCCTTTCCGATGAAGCACTTCCCTAAGCTATTAAAACGCCGTCTTACAATGCAGAAGGTAAACAAATCCAACCATTTTCACAATTGTAATGTGAGCAAAGCACGTTGTTAAATGGTCCCAACCCAATGCCAAAGCCATCCTGCCCAGACTCACGCGACAGGATGTTAACCGCATTCTCCACGCCCAGGCTTCTCTCCCGTCACCCTTAGCTTTGTAGTTTCAATCCGGGCTGCTCAGGTTTGTTTATGTTGCCATAAATTAAGGGACACGCTTTGTACATGTCCTGAATCCATCTCACCCAGGATGATAGAGTAAGGGAAACGTGGTTTCCCATAACCCTCTCAAATGTCCCGGTATGAAATCGCTTCGAGGAGCGTGCCTCCCATACCTGAACGGGAGCAGGGCCACCTGAAAGTGCCCCGCCGGCACCAGCAAGCGGCCCAGAGCCAGGGGATCATTTTCACCCAGGCATGAGCTGAAGCCTCTCACCCCAGGTGACAGTGTGCATCTCAGCTAACCATGAAAATCACTTACATGTGTCTCCTGGTCTCTCCCACTGCTCGGTCTGACCACAATATTTCAATTTGTTTCACCAACATTTGCCAAGTGACCTATGACTTCATCCAAAGTCCCAGCTAGTCCACCTGTGCAGAACCCACAACCAGAGACCCCAAGTCAACCACAATTGCTGAATCTTGAATATCCACAGTACCACCCATCCTGACTTGGCCCCCGCTGTGTTGAAACCAGGCCAGACCCAGGGATCTTGCCACACGAGGCATACTGCAGAGACTGAGCTGCCCGCCAGGGAGGAGAGGCCAGACGTTAACATCTCAAGATGAAAAGGAGCCCCGCCCTACTTGCAGAGCCCTGTGTTTCGTTCAACATGGTGATTATAAAAGTAACAGGCCTACAACACACACTCACTCCCACCTAATAGAAAGGAAACTAGGCACCTTTCCATGCCTCCTTTCATTGGACATCTCATCATCTTTGCAACAATCTGATGGCCCTGTTGTTATTATCTCCACTTTGTAGAGAAGACCCCTGAGCCTCTGGACGTTTAAGAGTTATGTGTCTAAGGTTATTCAGCCAATTAATGGCAAGGTCAAGACTCTAATGACAGTGATGTGATTGAACCAGGACCTGTTCTGTCTGAGGGGAATAGGGCAGCTCTGGCAGTAGACCACACTGGGCACTTAAGAATCACCCAGAGGTCTTTTAAAAATAACACTGCCTGGGCCCATCCTAGGCCAACTGCATCTGAACGACAGGAGAACAGGGCTCAGCTATACTGGTTGTATTACTCATGGTTCTCCAGAGAAACCAAACCAATAAGATGTGTATATATAAAGACAGAGATTTTTTTTAAGAAACTGGTTCACATGATTATGGAGGTTGGCAGGGTGGGCCTCAGGCTGGAGAGCCAGGAAGAGCCAATGTTGCAGTTGAAGTTCAAAGACTACATGCTGACTGAATTCCCTCTTCCTCACTCTTCAGGCCTTCACCTGATTTAACGAGGCCCATCCACATTATGGAGGGCAATCTGCTTTAGCAATTTAAATGTCAATGCATCCAGAAATACCTTTACAGAAACATGCAAAATAATGTTTGACCAAGTATCTGGGCACTGTAGCCTAGTCAAGTTGACGCATAAAATTAACCATCACAGGTCATTTTAAAGCCCCACAGTTGATTCTACCAGCAGCCAGGATGAAGAATTACTACTAACCTGTCATTCCACACACTCCCAACTACCTACAACCTCTTCAAATCCAGAAACTGCCAAGCCATTAACAAATTGCCCAGACAGAGATGGATGAGATACTTGTCTAAACCAGGTACTGTGTCTTTTAGGGGAAGTAGCAGAGCAGTTTCTGTAGGTACAGATGCTGGTGTAGCCAAGAGGTACATTCACAGGTTTTCCAGAAAGTAGGTAGAGCAATCACATTTTGGCCGCAGGTTCCAAATGGTTTCCGGTGAATGGCAAATGTTTATTCTATTTATTCTCTTCCCAAGCCCTCTCAAAGCAGAACTCCCTATCTTAAAGGAAAGGTGTAATTTTTAAAACTTGGGAAAAAGTAAAATGGTTCATTTGCACCGGACCTATGGCTTGACAAGCAGTATTGGAGGCTTGTGTTGAGAGACAATAAATCTCACCAAGATGGCAGGAAAATTTGTAGCCAGAGCTGACAAAGCATTTTCTATCTCAGTAAATTCAGAAAAGCTGGTAATACATTTGTAAATTTTAGAAGACCTCCCCCTCTGCGTGTTGACTGAGAGGATTTGAAAAGACAAAACATTATGCAGCTGAGGTATCAGGAGGCAGTATGAGTATGCTTTAAGTATCAAAGCTTTGGTGTTTCTTGTGGTGTGTTGTTTTGAAATTTATTTAGAAGCATTTACTAATGTGTTTAATTAACAAACTCAGGAATAGGTGACTGCTTACCTGTATAGTCTAGACCAGCAAAATAATTTGCTAGAGGATGGGATTACAGGACTAGGACCCCTGAGGAGTATATGAATGCCTCCTGGGAACCTGAGCCTGCGTTCTAAATGCCACACTCCTCCCAGCTGGCCCCCAGGAATACAGCGCTGCCACTAAATCCAGGCTCAGGGGTAACTGCTGAGTGGGCAGAGGTGATCTTTGACCCCTTGCCTCCCTGCAGATTTCCTTCTCTCCCAATCCCTGCTCCTGGCTTAGTCTTCTTTTTGCTTACTTCAGTTTTCACCAAAGCTGATCTTGGTTGGACTGTCCCAAGAGGCTACTGTTAGCTGCTGGTTGACCGGTTTCCTCTGCCAATAATAATGGTTTTCTTGCTCACGTGGCTATCTGCTGATTAATCTAGGTTGGCCTTGATTGGGATAATTTGACTCTTCCCTTATCTCATTCCCCAGCAGGCAGCTCAAACATGTTCTCCTCAAGGCAATGGCAGAGTACAAGAGCACAGGGGGAATATACAAGTACCTTCTCAAGCCCCTGTTTGCATCACATCTGCTACCATCCAATTATCCCAAATAAGTCATAGGCTGGACCCCTTGCAGGGCACCACAAGACTGCAGGACAAGGGAAGTTCATGCAACCAGTCTACCCTAGCTCTGCTTTCAGTTTGGAGCTCTCAGAAACTGGGGAGCAAAGGACACCTGGGAGAGCCCCCATCACTTGTTCTGCTCATTCAGAAGTCCACCTTGTTCAATCATAGCATATCCATCTGGGGACTGACTCACGCCTAAGAGTGTTAGAAGATACAGAAACAAGATAGAATTGGGAGCTTAGGATACAATAAACATGAACCAAAAAAATGCCAGCATAATGGGGACCTGCAAAAAGGATCTAAGCCCATGGTGAATTTTTCAGAAATCTAAGCTGAAATGAGGCAAAAATATAAAAAGAGAGGAAAAACAATGTAAACAGATTTATTTATAAGGTTACATTTCTTCTATTTCAAGAATCATTGTTTCTTTTTAAAACATGCCCTTCCTACCTTTGAACTGAACGTATTAGCTTTTTAAAATTAAAAGAAAGTAGTTCTATTTTCTTCAATATCCTTACTTAGTAAAATAAAAGTTGTCAATCCAAAATCTATCCTTCTCAAATTCCTAAGTTGTTCATTTTTTGGTGTTTTGTTTTTTAATTTTAATTTTTTGCTTTTACTCCAATAGCTGGGCACCATCCCTGGGAAGGAACTAGAGCCATCCAGCTGGGCTACTCCCTGGAGGAGGAGTCATCAGAGAGGGGCCTTATAGGATGGCTGGATTCCAACAGATGGGAACAACTGTGATGTGGATGGAGCCTGGAGAGAGTACCAGGTGAGCAGGAAGATGGGCATTCTCTCCACAGCCTAGAATGTGGCTTATCTGGACACCCTCGAGCCCTTGCTGGAAGACAGGGCTCCTGGGGAGCAACAGGCATCAGCTGGACGCCCACCTTCCCATCCATCTGCAGGCCTGGTTTGGGCCTGGCTACAATTGGCTCCTAGAGACTCTTTCCCCAGCCACACATTTTAAGAGATTCTCACCTTTGCCTAATATTATGTGACAGTTTTCCTCTATTCCTCTTCCTCCTACCAATAGATCTTCCTGGGGATCAGCCTTCCACACTGAGACTTCCCAGTTGATTTTTCTCCTACAGGAGAGTCAAGCTGATAGGCTGAGGCCAAAGCTAAGTCTTCCTGTTCCGTATCCTCCCACAAGCATCCTTCTGGGATGTTTTATCGTGAGCCACCCAGATAGGCATCTTTAATGTAAAGACAGCATTCCCATCTCAACTGAGCCAGAATAATAAGATAGATTATGACTATTATTATTATTAATTCAATATTTATTCATTCAAAGTCACAGGTAAAGAGCAGAGCTCCTTAAACCCAGGTTAGTGTACGCAAACTCCATTGCACTCTCTATCTCCCTTACACACACACACACACACACACACACACCGTAATGACTTCCATAATGTCCTCAACACCCTAAATACTATTGAAAAAAGGAAAGTAGGTGCTACCCTACATCCCAGGTGACACCTCGCCCGAGTAACCCAGGTTGAAACATCACCTAGGAATTGTAGAGCTGGATGGTTTTCTTTGGAGCTTGAATTTTGAGGTTGGGTTTAAGTGACATCACTTCTGCCCGTCTGAAATAAGGCTTCTAAATACTTTGTGGTAGTTTATTCTTCAAAGTACTAAGGCTCAGAGTCACCATCAAGGAGCCACTGTGTGGAGTCCATGCATTTGATGGAGTTCAAGGATAGAAAATTCCATTGTCTCCATTCCATATGTGCTGCCTGGCCTCGGGGTCCAAACTTCAGGGTTGCAGTGAATTCGAGGACATTAGCCAAAAATAACAACTATACTGTGCATGTGAAATTGCGTGCTAATGCATCATACCATTTTGAACACAAATCCAGGATAAGGTTAACACAAAAAAAGCACTTTCAGTACAAAGACTTCAATTGGCATAACATTTTACACTTCTCAGAATGCTCTCACCTCATTTGATACAAACTGAGCACTGTTAGCTCCATTTTACAGATGAGAACACCGGGCGGTTGGAGAGCATTCACTGAGCTATGCAGTCATATAGCCTGTCAATATGTCTGGGACTAGAATTCAGGACAAGTATTGCCAAATCTATTCAGATAAACAATTAAATGAGTTTTATTGGCTCGTATTGATTTGTTAGAGTATCCTGATTAACCAACTAAATTATCTGGAACTCAGATGTTTTCTAAAGGGAACAGTTGCCTACAGCAGGTAGGGTCACCCAGCTGACTTAACCAATAAAGGGGCCTGAGCTGCAGAAATGAAAAAGAAAACATACTCATTCACATTTTTTGGATATTCCTCATGACTGAGAACCTCATGACCAGGACCCCATCAGCTGGGCCCAATGCCAGGGAGAGCCCAGGATCAGGAGGGCTCTATTGGCAGTAGTAACTCCAGAATTTCATATAGAAGGAGCTTTATTAGGGATGACCTCCAGTTGAAAGGTGTTTGTGTGGTAGATGCAGGTTTTCCTTCAATTTTATGTTACAAATTTTAATTTTTTTTCTAAAGCAGCTCTCAATTGCCTTTGCATAAAATTGAAAAACTTCAATTGTACATATAACAGAGAACATTAGAAATGACACTAATGATGGTAGTGATCATTGCAATGTATAATAGTGTAGTAAGGTGACTAATTCAACCCCATATGCCTGGGACTCTCCCAGCTTTAAAATGAAAGCCCCATGTCCCAGGATCTCCCCTCACCCACCCCAGGCCAATTGAGTCCATTGGTCATGCTAAGTAATAGAATCATTATTATTATAAGAAATGGCTACAGAGGAATCTGATGGGATTGCTGTTGCCCCTGACCGCCTGAAGTAGGTTATGCATTGCCAAGGTGTTGGCATGCAATAAAGCTGGTCCTAATGTTGCCCCCCCCCATCTCTAATAGCCAGGTTCCTTGTCCCCATCTGGAACTCTGGGATCAGTCTGCTCAGGTGACCACTGGGCATTATCCCTAACCTACTGCAAGGCCTAATTGGGTCTGGTTTTCTCTCAGTAACATCTGGTCCCCTCGGAGTAACAGAAACTCTTATTACTGTCCCAGGCAGTCATTTCTACTCTGGGTTCTTGATTCTTCTCTGGGGTTCTGTCCTCTCAGATGGCCCTAATCGTATCTGGAGTTTCTGTTGTCCCAAAAAGAGTGAGGGGGACAGTAAACACTGCCTGTGCTAGGAAGAGGGAAGCAGTGCGGGTTGGGAGCTCTGAAGGGGGTGAGACTGAAGACATAGCTAAAGTAGGGAAGGAATCATATGAAAACAAGCACACACCAAGAGAGGGGGGGAGCATTTTAAGGGAGAAGGCACATGAGCAAAAGGCAATAATGAGCAAAGTATGTAGCATGAGGGCTGGGAGACAAAGGTACCTCAAGGAGAGAGTGAGGGAGATGGGGACCGAACCTTTGGCAGTGGAGAAGGAAAGATCTATAGCCTTTATTTAATAGACTGGTAGTTCTCTGCCAGGAGAAGTTTTGCCCCCCAGGGAACAGCATCTGGCAATGTCTGGAGACAATGTTTATTATCACGACTGAGAGTGGGTAGAGGCCAGACATGCTGTTAGACATCCTACAATGCCCAGGATGGCTCCCACAACAAGAATTATCCAGCCCCAATATCAAGAATGCCAAGGTTGAGAAAGTTTGCAGTAGGCGAAGGAGAGACCCTGGATGGAAGTTTCTGAGCAGAGAAGTGACAAATAATGTTGGTGCTGATAGCCTCAGGAAGTCAGCCAGCGAAAGACGCTCATTTTATGCAACAAAGAGATTCCTAAAAAGCTTTTTGGCAATCAACATTTCAGAAATTAAAGCCTATTTTAAATGTCCTGGAGCCCTACCAGATAAATCCAGAGGTGAATACTCATATAAAGTGAAGAATTTTTTCTCAATGCAAGCACCGTTCCTACCCAGCATCTATTCCAATAAATGCAAATAGCTGTGCTTTCAAGTCTCTTAATGTGGGGTACACCTGATTTTCTCCTCCAGACACAGGAGGGCAATGCCGCTCCCCCCCCCCCCACCCCCAGGAGTGGAAGAAGCTAGATTCCCTGACTCCCGCCCACTGTCTGACCCCAGGGCAGCTCCATATTAGGTCACTGATTGGTTCCAGGAACATGGTTTCTTTTTCTCCATGATTCATTGACTCTTAAATGCAACTATTTCTTCACCCTGTCACTGTGGGACACTTAATCCCAAATTATATTGAAATCAAGAGATATTTTCCTTGCCTTTACGTTGGGAACAGAATATAATTCCTTTGAAAACTTCAAAAGTTAATTTTTTTGGTTTCTTGGTGACGGCTTTCAAGTCTTCAAACAATAAAATAAAGGATTTTATTTTCCTCTGGGTAAAGCTTGTTTTTACCCGGTCTTGGGTTTCTTTCCTTTCCTTTAAAACCAACCCCTCAACACATCGATGTACACTAAATATTTATGAATGTAATTTATGAGCCTTGGTTGTTTACTCCTTGCCAAAACTAAAAAGTATGTCTGTGTGTGGCCTGAAAAATCCCAACTATGACCAAACCAAAACAGAGCAATGAGCAGCTACTTCACATTTTAAAGGGAGAGAGGTATATAAAATAGGTCAAACTTCGAAAGCTCCAGAAATTACTCATTCAACAGAGCATTCTAACTGCACAAAGGAAAATAAATAAACTGTCTTCTCCAAGGACCTATCCTGTTTGTCCTGGCTCAGATGGTCATCGGTAAACATTTATTGAGAGCATCAGGAGGCAAAACAGGCCAGGCATCTGAAAGTTGGAGGGCTGTCACTTGCTCAGCAGATGGGGCTAAAGGTGCTGCCTGCCTTGACCTGTCCCCCAAAGCCCTTCTCAGCTGCCTGCCTTGAACTCTTACTATGCAGAGAGGAAAATCAGCAAATCTCTAATGAGTTCCTGATCCGACTCCAATCCCTCCCTTCCTTGCACACATTGCTTCGGAGAATCAAAACCCAACATCTGGAATTTGACTTTTCACTGTCACAGGATGTCTCCAATGCTGGCTGTTGTTTCTAGAGTTACATAATTTCTCCTAAGGAGGTTTTTTTTCCCCCTCTCGCTTCAAAAAGAAAGTGAGAGAGATTGCAGAGGAAATGCCTATGATATTAAAAAGTCATAAGTACTCATCTGTGATAACAAAAAAAAGCAATGGCATTGGACATACATAGGTCCTGATGGCTCATAGGAACTTGCGGGAACGGGGCCTGGTGGAACGGACCGTAAGTGAACAGAAATAAAGAATGTGAGGAAAGGGGGCAAATGCCTTGTGATGTGCAAACATTGTGCTGATGATTTAAATGTCTCAGGGATGAATTAAAGAACTGGTAGCTTGAGGTGCCTCTGGTGAGCTCGGACATCTCACCCAGATAATCTTACCAACGTTCAATCGATGGTTGGCTTCAAGTCTTTAAGCCTCGCCACCGGATGCCTCCTTCCTGCTGCAGAAGGGCCACCTTGGAAGCGAAGCACACGCTGAGCTGTTCAAGGAAGAATCTCGGGGAGCTGCAGGGGCCTGTCTGCAGCAGCCAGACCCCAGGCTGGCCCACGGGGATTCACTGCGCAGGCGCTGACGCTTCACCCGAGATTCCACTGGCCCTGCGGAGTGGAAATGAGCTTTGAAAACCACCGCTTGGCCTCTCGAAAGAGGCAATTGACCTAATGGCTGATTACTTTCTTGAAACGGCTCATTTAACTGGGTTTCTACTCTCTCTGTTATAGGGGAGTGGGGATCAACACAATCCAAGAATCCTTATAAGCAAGAGTTTTACTCTCCCTCCAGCTAAAACGTTTACCACAGCTCTTAAGTATCCCAGTGCAGAAGATTCCAGGAAAAATTAGAACCATTCTTAAATTCTCAAATATTTTCATCTCAAAGGGTAGGTAAGTTCTCTGCCCAACCCAGGAATGAGAGCTGAGAACCGTGTGCGTGTGTGTGTGTGTGTGTGTGTGTGTGTGTGTGTGTTCGTGAGTGGTGGCATGGTGCTCAGCAGGGTGGGCGACCACTGAGTACTTTGTCTTCTTCAAGGAGACCAGGAGGAACACTTTGGGTTAAATTCCTCTGGAATGGTAAGACCTCTCTCCATTCAGGGTGCTTACAAATAAAGTGTCTAAAGTTGTCATAAAGTTAAGCCTATTGATGAAATAGGCAATTACAGTTCAGGGGAATTGGTGTCCCCAACGGGAAGCTCAAGGCTCTCTGAAAACATATGTGAGACTCACCCAGCTCCAATTTGGGAGGTCAAGGAAGGCACCATGGAAGAAATGACATCTAAGGTGAGATCAGAATAACAAGGTAAGAGGTAACAGAGAGAAGGGATAGAACATCAAGGGAGAGGTAACCTCATTTGCAAAGTGCTAGAAATTTAAGTATGTGGCATTTGGCTGAAATGCGAGTGATGAGAGAGAAACTAAAACAGATTCCATAAACCAGGGATCAGCAAACTTTTCTGTGAAGGGCAGATACGAAATATTTTAGGCTTTGTGGTCCATAGAGTCTTTGTCAAAGCTATTCAACTCTGCCACTATAGAGAGAAAACATCTGCAGACAATTTGTAAATGACTGCATTCCAATAATACTTTATTTACAAGAAAAGGGATCAGGCCAGATATGGCTCATGGCCTTACTTTGCTAGCACCTGAGCTCTTACTGTTCCAGATGTGGTCCCCACACCAATAACCTCAACATCACCTAGCAACTTGTTCGAAATGTAGAATCTCAGGATCCACCTATGACCTACTAACCTAGAACCTGCATTTTACATTGGAGAGTTCCCCTGGGGAGGGCGGGGGGTTGTAGGCATTGCTGTAAGCCTAGTTAATGCCTTGGGGCCCATCCTTGGGGCCCCATTTTTGCATGTTTTGAAGACTCTTCTGGCTGTCACACCACACACAAGTACCGAAGAGTGAATTGCCTGCTTAAAGTTTGCATCCTAAGAGCCTAGCTTGCCTTTCTGTAGTCCTGGCCCCAGAGATGAAAGGGGACAATATACAGCCAGACTTTAAAACAGCCCCTTCTTCTCCCAGCTTGGGCAAACCACATTACCCCACTTCCCACCACCACAAAGGCTGATCTTCAAAAGCTAGTGTGTGTTCATCTTCATTAAGCCTCCTAAAGGTTAGCCCCTTTGGTGTATTTCCAAGTCTCAGTTGAAGGCATTTTTCTAAGGACCTTTGCTCCAGACCAGAGCTTTTGTATCGTGTTTCTCTGCTGTCCTTGGTCATCATTTGTTCCCGTGTAGATTCCGTGACACTCCGGGGTTCAGTCTTCTGTGCCCGCTCCACCTCAGATGGCATTTCTGACCACATGAGTTTGATGTCAGCTTCTAGACCAGCACACGGGCAGCAACTCCAAACGTGAGCAGAATAAAGCCCCTTAATTAGGCAAGAGACACACGCTGGACCAGCTGTGCAGGCTCTGAAGGAAGACATCGATCAAAGAATGCATGCCTTGCCTACCTTTTATTTATGCTTTAGAAAATCCAATTAAAGCAGAGCCCGGCACTCTCTTAATTTTTCAGCCACTTAACACATACAATAGCATCGCTGGCTATGAATTTAAACACTCATGCATGCACACAAATAAATACACAGACATATCCTGTGTCTTCCTTGCCACCTTCAAGGACTTATGGACTTGGGGGTGTGCCTGTGGGCACTGTAGCCAAAAGGATGATGGGAAGGTGGTCAGAAAATGTCATCCAGCTGGCTTTGTTGATTTCTTGGTCTTTTCCTCTGCCTCTAGCGATTATATTTCATCCACACGCCTTTCCTGCTCATTTTAGCTTGTCCTTGGAGATGGTTCAGTCAGATTATGCTGATGTGAGCAAACTCTGTGAATAATTTTGCCTTGCTGTTTCACTGGTTTAAGGTTAGACTGATACTTTAGAGTCCAACCTCCCCTTTCTTAGCAAAGCCTTGCTAATGTATGGCCCCAGGAAAGACACCCATGGAAATCACTGCTCTGATTTGGCTTGAGCCTGGGCATTTCCTGGCGCCATGCTTACTGAGCTACTCAGGTCTGTAAATGCCAGGTATTGTGTATTGGTTTTCTATCATTTTAAATCCACTTGTTTATGACAAAAAATAAGTTTTTTAAAGAGTAATTCTGTTTTCTGATAGTTGCCAGAGGGGAGGAAGGTAGGGGAAGAAGTACAAACTAGTAGTTACAAAATAGTCACAGGAATGTAAAGTACAGCATAGGGAATATAGTCAATAATATTGTAATAACTATGTACAGTGCCAGGTGGGTACTTGGATTATCAGGGGTTATGGCACAGGGGTTATGGCACATGATTGGAATGAGCCAATCAGAGTCTTCCCTGGGGAGGGAACAAAAAGTTTCTCTTCCCCTGGAATTAAGAGTTGCAAGAACAACACAAGCTAGAAATACTAGGTGGCTACCTTGAACACCGTTGAAAATTGTAAGAAACTTGAGGTTGATGTCAATGCACAGAGCTGAGATATAGCAAGAGAAAGAAAAAATCTAACAAAATTTTATGAGCCTCTGGATCATGACATAACTGGAGACAACTCAACCTCTAGACTTATTGTGAGCCAATCAAATATCTCCTTGCTCAAGTCAGTTTGAGCTATCTTTCTGTCACTTGCAACCAGAGGAACCCTGACTGAAACACTTTTAACTGTATGAGTCATGTGTCCATTAAAGTAGGTCCAACCAAGAGAGAAGAGTTTACTTTCAATTAGCTGGTAATACATGAAACTAATAAAAGTTATTTTATTTTATTTTTTTAAATCTTATTCTCACAGTTCAGACAGGCTCCTCTCTGCTTAGACTCCTTGTCCTCTATCACTCCAGGTCTGCCTGGATACCTTACCAGAGCTGTGAGAGCTCCCAGACCTTCCTACACAGGCCCTCAGAGTGAGGTCAACACTCCTGACTCGCCCTCCACCAGCCCGAGCCAAAGCTTCCATTTCTGCTGGAGTCCCTGCTGAGCCAAAACTACCAGCCTTCCTCAGTCACTGGCAATAACATGTTCCTACGATGTGCTTTGCTGCAAATCTCAGAAAGCGATGAGTGCTAACAGATCCCGGTCCTGCGCAAAAGGAAAAGGTTAGAATTCTACTTGGGTCGACTTCTGATGTGTGAGGGGCTTGTCTACATTTAGACAGAAGCTGGAGCGCTAGTCATGTCTTTCCTACTGGCTGACAGTTCTCCTGGGGTGCGTAAGTACATCAGTGTAGACTGAGGGCAATGGGCAGGGTCTAATGAACAAGGGTCTAATGAACAAGGATTCATTCATTTTGTGAGAAACTTTGCTGTTGTTCTATAGGTCCTGGTCCTGTGAACCCCCAACCCTCCCTATGCCCAGCCTCGTCCCAGTGCGTGGCTCCTCAGCCACCTCCATAACTCACTCTCTAACACTAAGCCCACAAATAGGATCACTTAATTCTTTTTTGTTTACTTTTCATTTTTTTAAATTTTTCAATTACAGTTGACATACAATAGTATATTAGTTTCAGGTGTACAATCTAGTGATTAGACATGTATATAACTTACATTGTGATTTCCTTGATAAGTCTAGTACCCGTCTGACATCATATATTGTTATTACAATATTATTGACTGTATTCCCTATGCTGCACTTTACATTCGCATGACTGTTTTTATAACTGGCAATTTGTATATCTTAATCCCTTCTCCTTTTTCACCCATCTCCCCAACCCCCTCCCATCTGGCAACCATCAAAACGTTCTCTGTGTCTATGAGTTTGTTTCTTTCACTTCAGAGAGTGGGGAAGGAGGAGGAGGAACTAGCATGGGCTGGTTGTCTCTAGAGCCAGGCAGAGTGCTAGGAGCTTCCTACCGATCCTAACTGTAAATTGGCTTTTACAGATGAAATCACTGAGGCTTGGGGAGGTTGTGCTTTTGCCCTTGCCACATAGCTAGAAAGTGCAAGAATAGGAATTGATTCTATGTCTTTCTGAATTTAAAACAAACAAATAAACAAACAAACAAAAACCTTTGTTCTTCCTGAACCCAATAATGCAAAAAAGTCTGTGCTCACTAGTTAACCCCTCACCAGTGCCAAACCCAGAGCCATAGACAATTCGGAGTCAGCACTTATGACCTTCTGGAAAAAGTTCTCCACTTAGAAATGGTTTTGGGTGATATTTAAACCCAGACCTCAAACAGTATCAGGCCCAACTTCCAAGCTGACATTTGGAGACAGATACTTTTACCAATGAGATGGTAAAACAACAACAACAAAACAGTCAGAACTGTTTGGTTATGGGTGCCAGATACTCAACTAACAACAACTCAAACAAAATAAAGGGGGTAACCAGGAGGTACCGGGGTGGTTCACAGAGCTCACCTGGGCATCCCAGTGGGAAGCAGGGCACCAGAATTCTTTCTGTTCATCTCATCTGTGTCTGTATCTGTTGGTGCCATTTTCTCTACTGCCAGGGGCCTTCTGTGCACACGAGCATGGTCCTAGGCAGGTCTGGCTTGTGCTTTCCTGTTTAGACCTGACAGTAGAGATACCCTCACTATCAGAACCACCTTCTAACACTCTGAGCAAGGTCTCTGAGTCACCTGGCTGGTGCTATGTCACCATCCTGCCCCAGTCGTTATGGCTCATGGAGCAGACAAAGCCATAACTGTCTACAGCAGGTGAGTTCTGAAAGGTTTCACAGTCTAATGCAGCTTTAACACCCCATTTATTCACTTCTCCAGACATGATCATGTCATCCTGTTCGATTTCTATAAGGTGTCAGTTTTCCATTTTTCATTCTCTGCCTCTGAGACCTTTCCCACAGCCTGTCAACACTCTCAGCCAGTCCTGGGCCCTGAGCTGTAGCAGCACATACATAGGAAGGCTCAGAACAATTGAAAAGATTGACAGGAGAAAAGACCATGTAACACACTTTGAATTAGGAAAACGAGTAGTTTACAGACACTTCTGATTTCTTATATTCTGATTCACTTTAACATCCATAAATTCCATTGATCAGATCTCTAGGCACACATACTTACACATGTATTCACCTTTTCCACCAGGCAGAACAATCACCCGCTGTCTAGGATTACACAACTTCCAGAATGAAGATCCCTAGGGAGTAGCTAAGGGAAGCCTTCTGGGTGAGGAACTATGGCACCTGAGAGGCAGGACTAAAGGATTGGCTTCATCACACTGAATCCATTGACCCATCAGTAAAATAAGAAAGTAGGACCAGATCAGAGGTCAGCAAACTGTGGCCCACAGGCCAAATTCAGACCACTGCCTGTGTTTATAAATAAAGTTTTATTGGAACACAGCCATGCCTACCCTCTTAAGTATCTTCTATGTCTGCTTTCGTGCTACAAAGCAGAGTTGAGTGGTTGCAACAGAGTTTGTATTGTCTGCGAAGTCTAAAATATTTACTATCTGGCCCTTTACAAAAAGGTTGCCAGACCCTGATCTAAATAAGCTCCCACAAAACCATTTTTCCTTGAAACACTTTCAAGTAAATAGTTTTAGATCTGAATTATCCAAATAATTGCTACTTCTTTGCCAGTGCTATTGCTGTTGACCTAAGCCACCTGGACGTATGTCTGCACAGGCAGAGACTAGCAGGAAACTTATCAGTCAATGGCATTCATTCAAAGTAAGTAGTCAACCACATTACTCATATTTTCCCTCCAGCAACTGCAACCTGAATATGAGATATCCAAACACTTTTTCTCATATCTCTCCTTTCATTTCTCCCTGGTCATAGAAATAAACAAGAAAAGTTTAAGACAATTTGATGTCTATTCGGGTCAAAATAAAGTGAAATTACATATGTTAGGAGATTGATTTATATTCAGTGAACATTGCTGAATTCCATGTAGATGGCAATAGCTGATGAAACAGACAAGGAAATCTATTCGGGGGTTTGAATTTTCTATTTTGCCTGTCAAATAACCAAGTGGTGGCTGAAATGCCATTGGATTTTATATTGGGTATTATAGCAAGAGAAGGCAAAGGTTGCACTAATAAAACATATTTTTCAGTTTTCTTCTTGGTAATGCATAAAGTTTGGAAAACACTATGCATCCTGTGAAACCAATACCTCTCAAAAACTTTCTGTGTAATATCATGCTGACATATTGGGAAAAACCAGAAGGGAGTAGCAGGAGGTTCCCCAACACACACACACACACACACACACACACACCTACCTCTGTCCAAAAAAAAAAAAAAGGAATCCGAAAGCAATAACCAATCCCAAAATGCCAGGAAGCCGGGTTGTAAATTTAACACAAACAGCTCCCTCTTCAAATTTTCAGCCCGTTTATCAAATTTTAAAAACGAAATGACAAGTTAAGATTATTAGTCAAAATATATAAATAAATCACCTTCCATATGTGATTTGCCAGGCCTGTGAATGATTTCACAGTGGTTGGTTGTAATAAGTGAATACACAGGCAACCTGGGCTCAGGAGCGGGGCTGGTCCAGGTAAGGCTGGAAGGCGGCCAACCCCCAGGCCGTGGAGTGAGCTCAGAGGGCAGACTCGGGCGCTGGGCTGCAGCAGGGGCCTTGGAGAACTCATGTGGGGGAATTCCTCTCACAAGGCAACCCTGACATCTTGCCCATGGCTTGGTCTACCGTCCCCTCCACGCAACCCCGTTGTTTACAGAAGGGACTTACTTTAGACATCTCTGAAAAGCAAGGATCAAGTCAACTTACCATAAATTCCTCCTGCTCAAAGGCCGACTAATGGAAAACTTCTTTAAAATATAGTTTGTCAAATGCTCGGGGTTTTTAACAAAATGCCAAGACCTAGGAGTCATAAATTATCTGGTGGAACAGGAGAATGAGGCATGCTGGAGTCCTGGGTTCAAGATGAATTGCTGGAAAATGCTCTGTCTTAAACATTGGCCTTTACCTGTGTAGATTTAGACAAATCCAGCATGAACGACCCCTATGCGGCTGCCGAACGCTATAATATAAACAGAGAAACAAGACAAAAAGTTCTTTGAGCAGATTCCCCGCAACTGGCCCAGAGCCAGGTCTGCCAAGCGGGACACCCTTGTCCCCCGGCATCGTTCTGTCGTTGCTATTAATAGTTTTATTGGTGTTGGAACAAGGCCAGCTGTCTTCCTTTTCAAACCAATTTGTCTGCTAGCATGGATTGTTGTGTTAGGTAATCGGTCACCTCTCGAAAGGACCAATCTTTAATGTCCTTCCTACACACACTGCTCTCAGCATCGGGAGGCATTTTGGTGACATCATCCATGCCTGGCTTGTTTATCTCAGAATAAGTGCCCTCATTCGGCACTCATTGGGCATTTTTTTTTGAGGATATTTTATTTATTTAATTTTAAATATATTTTTTATTGATTTCAGAGAGGAAGGGAGAGGGAGAGGGAGATAGAAACATCAATGTTGAGAGTGAATCACTGATGAGGTGTCTCCTGCACACCCCACCCTGGGGATCGAGCCCGCAACCCGGGCATGTTCCCAGTCTGATGGGGAATCAGACTGTGACCTCCTGGTTCATAGGTCCATGCACAACCACTGAGCCACACCGCCGGGCAGAGAATATTTTAAAGTGTAGGGAGCGTTACTGTGGTTAGAGATGTGACTCAACATAGGCGAAGAATCTCTTTGGAAATGGTGTTCCCAGAGAGCCTCTTTCCGTCTTTCAGCTGGGCCATAGCACTGAATGCTCAAAGCCCATTACAAATGCTATGCCCGTCTCTCCAGCATCCCTTATCCATAATAAGCAGCAGGAATTCCTGCTCTTGCTTTTCTAGGACATGGTTTTTAGAGGAAGGCTGTGGCTTGTACACAGCTGACTTTTGCAAACACATCATACTTTGCACAATAGCATTTATTATTCCTAGTGTATGGTAGACCCAACCAGGGCTTTTAACATTTATCTACACCTGAAATATTTCCCTTTACACCTATTCGCACTACCATTCTCAGTTATGTATCTATCATTGTATGAGTTCCTGAGATAAAATCATTTCCATGCTGTTTGCCCTGAGAGTTTCCTTGTTTTGAACGAGATTTTCTACTTACGCCCCTATCCTCCCAAACCCTCAATATGAGTGTTTCCTCAAGTTCAGGTATTCCTTCAGCGGCACATTAAACATTTTTTATTCCTTTGCAATGCAACTCCTCATTTTCCAGATCACTCATGAGAAGGCCTTTTTCCAGAAGATTCTATACCTCATGCACAAACCATTTCTGTTTTCAAATAACCAACCAAACAACCAAATCAAATGTTTCTGTGATTTAAAAAAACACACACAAGTTGGTAACATTACCTAATTACTATCTTGGGACTGAAGGCCCAAGGTGATTTTTTGATAGTTGCAAATTTTTTTCTTGCTGGTTCTACTTGGAGCACTATTAAAAACACTTCAATTTTATTGCAAGTATTATTACAAGGCCAACACTGAATTGACAAATGAAAACAAAGTGTTAGCTTAACAATATAACTTCGTCCATTAAGGTAGCTTATAGAGCAAAACCGGCCTACAGGCTACAGTCTTGGTGTATGTTGCCAAGTTTGTGGTGGGAAAATGCTCCACAGCTTAGTTCTGGTTAATGACTCTTGTCCGTGTGCGTATAAGACATAAATAAAATACACTTGGTTAGGGCCAGTTCTGCCCCCTCCGAAGCTAAAAACACACAAGTTGGCAATTCTTTGTCTACCACCAGGGCAGTTTAATTTGTCCCATACTTTGCCACAGCAGTGGAAATGGGACCCCCCCCCCAAGCTAGCGTACCCCATGATGAAGGTGATATTGGGAGGAGGGGAGTGAGCAAACTTGCACCAAACTGCATGAGGTCCTGGTCGCCAGGCTGATGCGGTATTACTAATCCATAAAACCTGTTTCAAAAACAAATTCTCACAACTCTAAAGCATAATAGCTCTTACAGCCACAAAAACTTCCTCTCTTACAGCCCTGCCACTTGAAACACAAACTCTCCAGGCCTCCTGGTGAGTGGTTGCCCTGTCTAAAGAATGTGTCCAATATGAACAGCCTACTTTTAGGCTTTAAAAAAATTATGAGATGGCCACCAAAGAAGATTTTGGATAAAATACCCTTTGTTTTAAGAATGTCATCCTTTATTAGAAGTTTTATGGGGGAATAAAAGGAGGGAGTCACAATGGGGCACACATACTAGATATGAAATGCGGAAATACACAAGAGAAAGGCCCCACATTACCATTCTTGGAAGGAAGCTTGTCTTCTAGAGATACTACCCAGGATGATGTTGGTACCTCAGTGCTATTACCAGCACTGCCTCTGGCAGGACAGTAGGTGCTGGGACTTGCCTTATACCCTCATAAAAGCTCAGCATTGTTATGTTTACAAACCAGGCACGTGCAGACTGTGCAGAGCAGGGCTAACTTTGTGCCAAGATGGCATCAACACCTATTTGATCTGTGGCAATGCCAGGCACAATTTGGACACCTTGTTTTTGCTAGCAAACTGCAAGAATCTATCCCCAAGAATTTCTGTAGGAAGCTCCACAGAGGGAGGGTATGGAAATGCTCACATGGAAAGTTGTTATGGAAACATGTCAGGAAGACCATATCCCTGGCAGCCTTACAGACCGTATGGCCAAGTCATTGGTCCAACCAACAATAAGCATGGATGAGCTGTCAGGCTCACAAGACTGGAAGGGACTAAAGAAGGTCCCTCAGCCCCATCTCATGCTTCCTTAAGTGGGATGTTAAGAGAGTTGGTACCATTTTTTTAACATCATCTATTACTTGTCTCAGACTATAGGTAGGTTAGTTGCTTTGCTTTGTTTTTAATCTCCTTCACATTTGTTTTCCTCCTTCTTGCTTGAAATTTGTAAGAGATAAAGCACCATAAGATTAGCTCCTCAAGGCTATCTATCCCAGGAAGGAGCCCTAATGAGACTTCATAGCTTCCTTTGAAAATAATTACTGGGATCTTGATGCACATATGATGATGTTCTTGTGAGGCAACAGAGCATTGTAGAACAGGTATGAAATTGGGAGTTAGAAGTGGGCTTGAATTCTGAATCTGCCCATCATTCAGAGTTGCAGCCACTAAATTCCCCTTTCCAGAACCCACCTCATTTCTTCTTTATCCCATCACATTGGCAGATCTGTTTGGGTCCACCTAAAGCATCACTGTGCTTAAAAATGCATTGCTCTTGTAACCCACAGACTGTAAGTACAAGAAAGAGCATTTGCCTACCAGAGGTGGGGAACCTTTTCTCTGCCTTTTCTCTGCCAAGGGCCATTTGGATATTTATAACATCATTCAAGGGCCACACAAAATTATCGATTTAAAAATTAGCCTGCTATATTTTGTCAAACATTTAATTAACTCACCCCCTTAATGCCTTGGCAGGGCCAGACCAAATGATTTCACAGGCCTTATACATCCTGCAGGCCAGACGTTCCCCACCCCTGCTTAGGGTCTATCAGGTACGACAATTAGCTGTAAGTCAGTAACAGAAAATCTGTTCATTGAAAACTAATTTGCTGGAAATCAACTGCCAAATAATTCATTTATCTAAATGTCCAACTCGTTGAGTTTTCCAGATTTACTGATTTATTAAAAATTAGTGTCTTTCAATGATTTGTAGAGTTTACAGAAATTTATGTTGGGAAGAATGGTTTTTAACAACTACGGAAATAAGAATTCTTCAAAGTTATAGTTAATTGTGTTTTGTTTTTATAAAAATGTATCAAGGGATATTCCATTGGTCAAAAGGAAAGAATGATAAGATAGTTTGGTCTCCTTATGAATATATTTAATATTAAGAAAGTATATTTCACTGTTTTACAAGTAATATTTTGGTTTATACTGATTTCTTCCTCATATCCTTTTATGTAACGCTCTGTCTTGTTCCGAGTTCAAGTCAAGGCTCTGACACTTAATGTCTGGGCAGCCCTGACCAAGTTGCTTCATCTCTCTGTGCGTTATTTCCCTCAAATGGATGATGGGAATTATAATAGCCTCTACTTCATAGAGCGGTTGGGAGGATTAATCTACTTTACTAATATATGTAAAGTGCTTAGACCAGCAATTGGTAAGGCTCAAATAAATGTAAACTATTAGTATAGCTTTTTAAAAAATACTATATGAACACATGTCTTTCAACACTTGGGTCACCTTCAATGGATGTTGAAAAGGCCTAGCTATAATTCACTCTACAACCCCCCCACCCCCACCCAGGAAATGTCCCTTCTTGCCTCTTCTGCCCTGTGATAGCGTCTTAAACAGGCCCATGAAAGCATGTTTATGCCCACAGTAGACTGTGAGCAGAGGCCAGCACGGTGCTCGGTGCTTGGAGCTTGTTGAGTTTCCCAGAAGTCTTTGCCAAATGAATAGGTAAATGACGCAAATAGACCTAGCACAACTTGGGATGGCTCAAATGCCTAGGGTCTGGGCTCATCCCTTTTGTGTTGGCTCTTCCTGGCTTCTGTTTCAAAGGGTGGCCTTTGTGTGAACTCCTGCCCTCATTCTGGAACACACTATCTTATAAGCAAACAGTTCCCATCTCCACTGAGCACTAGCCTCTTTCCCTCAGAGCCAAGGAACAGTATTGCATTACCAGGTGTTCTCATTCTCAGAGGTGCCTTCCTGGGATGAGGTGTAAATTAATGCCAGCCTGACCACTCTGGGTCATTAAAGACCAGATGGTGATTTTTGCAAGAGGAGCAACTGAACCCTACTGGCCTGGCCCAAGTCCAGCCTGGATAATTGCCTCCTGCCTACACAATACACCCCCACCCCTTCTTGTTTCAGACACAGAAATGATTTTTACTTAGTCCTCTGAAAGCTAACCAGGCAGGGCTGAGCTGGCGTTGCACCGAATGCTATTGCATGGATGCAGGATATTCCTCTGGGGAATCTGCAAAGTGCTCTGGGGCGAGGGGAGTGGGCGGCATAAATCTAATTGTTGTAATAGTATATTTGGAAAAATAAGACTTAGTCATCTTAAGAAAACACTTAATCTCCCATTTTTTAAGCTCCAAGGGTGATCAGAAATTTATTATACCTAAAAATTTTAATTTGGACATGAATTATCTTTTATTAGAATCATAGAGATATGGATTAACCCCTGGGCTGGGTCCACTTTTGACACCTAAGCTCATAAAGCAGTCATGGATGGGTTTTTGCTGGAGTAGATCCCAGTTCATTTCTTACATTATAGGGGGAAGCTGAGGGGTATAGCAAGAACCTCAGGTGCTTGCTCAGCATGTAACCGCCTAGATAGGGGAAGACTTGATTGGCAGGACGGATGGAACAGATCAGTCTGAACATAAAACATCCAGGGCCAAGCGCCAAGGTCAAGAGCGCCCGAAGTTGACTGATTGGCACAAAGATAAATAGACAGAGCATGAGGCATGAGTGAGCAACGGCTGGTTAGGAGCATCATTCCCAGTTGGCCTGCAGGTCCTGACCCTTTCGCATGAGTTTATCCAGAGTACGCTGGATTCACTTGAAGGGGGAGAAACGTTCCTGAAGTGGTTTATGGTTATGTATTGGCTTGCCACTCTCGGAAAATCCTGAGACTCAGAATTCTCCCCACCTCCCTTTGTGTCCTGGCCAGAGGTATGGTTTGCCTGGAATGGGCTAAAGCATATTTTCTCCACCCAGAAAAATATCCTGAGGCCTCAGAAGACCACTGCATAGCTTATTGTAGGACCGTAGGGGAGCCCTGACTTGCCCACAAACACATTCTCTTCGGCCGTGGCCTTGGCTCAAACCTAGCTTGGAGAAGCTGTGTCTTGAGTCAAGCTAATACTTAGTAATAAAGCTTCCTGGGAAAGCAGCACTGCCAAAGTTTAAGTGGTGGGTTTTTATGACCAGAATTACGGTCCATTAAGGGACAAGGATGAAAACACCAGCTCATTTCATTTTGATCTCTTGTCTAGGCTGAACCACAATTCTATTTCCAATTAAAGTTCCACAAGAAAAATGCTGATGTTTCTCCTCCAGAAACAACCTTCCTGGCACTTCCCCAAAAAAACCCACCATGATCTGAGGCCACACGCTCACAACATTGACATTCCGTGGCTTTGTTTTCTTAGAGAGGCTAAATGGCCCGTAAATAAAATGGGTTTTCAACCAAGATTTTTTTATATTTGAAAAGAGAGCATATGAGATATATTCGGTGTGGAACAGGATAGGGGAGCAGTACACCATTTGATAATAGGAAATAAGGGGCTCTTCCCATTGATGAACTTCCTGGCTTTGTGTTGCATAAAGAGGGACATGGACAACCATTTCTCACAGTGAAGCCACTGTGACCATGAAATATAATTCAGTTTCCACCTTTCATTTGCCCCATGGCTCAAGCTGGTCCCTCCATCCTTCTCACACTAGCAAATTCCAACAGTGAGTGCCATGCATGGCAAAGAAACGTTTCCCTCCTTCCAGACATGGCGTGGTCCTTCTGGGGAGCAAGGTGCAAAACCATCTTAAAGGGATTATAGACAAATCCTAGTGGGTATGAACATTGACTCGGAGATAATTAGGGCTTTCCATTAAACAACTTGTCATTGTAGTAAGCTATTCTTTGAATTTTCCCAATAACAAGTAAAAAGTACTTTTATATCATGTACTAAAATAAATTTCAATCCAACTGAAGAAATCTCACATCAACACAAGGAATCTCTCAAAGGCAATTCAAAATGAGGTCAGTAAAAGAACTAGTAAACTTTTTATACAAAATGTTGAAGAACTATGTCAAGAAAGAACTCAAGTAGATTGTAAAGTCATCTTCAGGAAACACAGGAAGGCCAACTTTTCCCAAGAAAGTTAAGCAATTCCTTTCTGAGAATATGTTTGTCAAGCCCTGAGTTCTCCAATAAATTCAAATTGAAAACAAAACAAACCAGGAACTCCAACATCACCTATTTTGTGTTTGCCCTGTTATGTCAACACATTCACCTATTTCTAAGCAGACAGAAGAAAAATATCATTTCTGGATAACCAGAACCAAGTATTTTTAATAAAAAATTGGGGACAAATAAAAATCCTTACAACAACTATGACTTGAATCAAAAATTCTTTCTGTCTTCCTCCTTCTCTTCCTATGGCCCACTCCAGAATACTCTTATCTCAAATGATTGCTTGGCTTATATCTGGATGAGAGGGAGGATGAGAAAAAAATATTTCCATGAAGAAGATTTTCTTTGTTTCTTTACCCAAGCTTTAGGGTTTTGAGAAGGGGGAAGAGGACAGATGTCTATGGGCCGTGGCTTGGGTTCTCCCCTGGATGAGCATTTTGGAAGGAAATCCTCCTGAGTCAGGCCTCCTGCTTCCAGAGGTGCTCAGAGGAGGCAGAGGTGGTACCCTGGATACACTGAACCTGGAAGGTTGATGCTACTGAAATCTGAAACTTGGAATCTGTTTCCATGTCATTGCAAATGGACAGATGAATTTCAAATGACCCTCCCCCCCAAAAAAAGAATCAAACTACTATACCCTAAAAATAACTAAATGAACTAACGAAATGTTCAAGGCCATCAGAGGGCCCCAGTCACTCTTGAAGCATGATTACAATCTCTCCCCTCAGGAAATGGAATCACCCTTTCTCTTTCTCAGTATTCGAACAAAGGGAACCCTCTTTCCCCAAAAGGAGACACCATATGAACAAGGAAGGCAATCCAGATCTTGCTTCCAAATGGATTTTCAGTTGGATATTTGTATTAGCTTTACAACTCCCACCCTGCAGGGCAGTGAGTATATGCCATCCCACTAAACACTAGATCAGCTCCCAGGCATTGTGACATTTCCAAATTCTCCCTGAGAGGTAGTCCTGCCGAGAACTACTGCATTTAACTAAGCTAGACTACTCACCACCTCTAAAACACTCCACACAATCCTGGATTGCCTCTGGATTGCTGCATATTCTGTTCCCTATAACTAAATGTTCATCTGAGCTTTTTTCCTTGCCTGCTGAATTACTATTCACCTTTCCTAACTCCAAAAAGGCTTTCCCACTCTCCCCACACCACTCTTCCTATGCTCCATTTTGAATATTGCATATAGTAGCCAATGGGTTCATGTACAAATAACTAAAAACCTGCCTAGCAGTGGGTGTGAACCAAAAAACAAATGTGAAGTCTGGAAGGGGGTGGATTCAACACTGTTTCAGCAGCTCAATTTTATTATTGAAAATGCATGCTTTTTCCCTCTTTCAGCTCAACCATCCTCAACATTTTGGCTTTTCATCCTCTTGCTAATTGTCTCATGGTTGCAAGAAGGCTGCTAGTGCTCTAGCATCATGCCCTCACATAACTGTTTCAGTTAGCAAAGAGGGCGGTGGCCAGAGGGTTTCTCCTAAACAAGTTCTGTCTCTTTATCTAGGAAGCAAATCTGCCCCCAAATACATCTTCCATGTCTCAGTAGCCAAAATTGTCAACATGCCCCCAAAGAAGCTGAGTAAGGAAGTGCATGTCTATCGAGGGAGAATATATGTAGTTTATCGTATCGGTTATACTTGAACAACGCTGTTAAAATTTCCACAACTAAGGTACCAGCAACACAGTTCACTGTAGATTAAGATACCATTGTTTAAAAAATAAAATTGCTCCTTAGCATATAGATAGCACTTAATTACTATATTTGGAATTTAAGAATGCCCTATAATGGGAAAATGCTGAAACCATCCAATTCTCTGTCGTTCAAAGTTGTGTCCCTATTCTCTGTCCCTCGGGGATACTGGACCACTAAAACTAGATGATGATAATAAAAATTACTGTTTATATTTTACATACCACTTTGTGAAGTCTCTCATTTGCTTTTTTTAATTTTTAAAAAAATATATTTATATTGATTTCAGAAAGGAAGGGTGAGGAAGAGAGAGAGAGAAATATCAATGATGAGAGAGAATCATTGATTGGCTGCCTCCTGCATGATCAGGGATGGAGCCCACAACCCCGGCATGTGCCCTGACTGGGAATCGAACCATGACCTCTTGGTTCATAGGTTGACGCTCCATCACTGAGCCATGCCGTCTGGGCCTCTTATTTGATCTTAACATCTACCCTGGAGGAGGGTAAATCCCTAGCCCAAGTCCACAAAGCTTAAGGAGCCTACATGAGGCTTCCCCCCAGGTCTACTGTCCACCTGGAGCCTACATGAGGCTTCCCCCCAGGTCTACTGTCCACCTGCTCCCATAATGCCCTGCTCTAAGGCCCCATGAAATCCCTTACCCTACCACTCCACAAGAGACAAATAAGCTCCCCCACCTCCCTCCAAGTGATGACAGAATCAGTCCAGTGTCTAGGTCCAAGCATGAGTCAGGACATAGTCTTTCTAGCCACTGACATTTCAGGATTTCATATGGGCTGAGAGGGCCCAATTTCTTTTCAAAGGAGAGATAGTAAGCATTTGGTTAGTAGCATGAAGTCCAGTGAGTATAAATAGAAGTGTTTATTGAGGGTCCGAAATGGGTTGGTTTCTAAACAAAACACAAAAATCAGATGTTACGGAAAATGTAGCCGCTTCTCTCACCAGTGTGTGAAGAAAATGTGAAAGTAGACTCGGACGTTATGCCAAGTAAAGATAACAGATGCAGGCCATTTTTAAACTGAAACAATTATGCCCTGTTATTAAGAACACTCATAGAAACATTCCCTGAATGTTTGTAAGGTGTTTACTCAGTTTCTATCCTGAAAATCAGGACATCTTGGTACTGAAAATATCTCATGCCCAACAGTTCAGCAAAACCACTATTTCTTCGGTTTATAGCCTCTCTTAATCTCTTTGTGGAAATCTCCAGACCTCAACTCCATTCCTTGAAATTTTACAGGGCACAAGAGGAACAGAAATCAGCTCAAAATGAATATGTGTATTCAGAATGCATTGAGACTGTTCCAACTTTTCAAGGACCTCATACAAATTAATCTTCTTAAGGGCCCTAGTGGTCTCTGAATCACGGCTGCTGCATCTCCCCGCTTCTCGGCACCCCAACTATATTCTCCTGATAGGAATAACTGCCAGATCATTAGGAAAGAAAAAGTTTATTGAGTCCAATCCGGGAGGGCGAGCATAAGGTCAGGAGCAGGTACCACCAATTTTACACAATCCTTGCATCTGCACCCGTTTGATTTAAGGCCATAGTGGAATTTATTGGTGAGCATTGCATTATAAAAAGTGGCTAATATCATATTATCTCAAATGTATTATGATTCATTCAGAAGTGAATTGTGCCTGGCAGGCATAGCTCAATGGATGAGTGTCAAGCTATGAGCCAGGAGGTCACAGTTCAATTCCCAGTCAGGGCACATGCCCAGGTTGCGGGGCTCGGTCCCCAGTGTGGGGCATGCCGATCAATGATTCTCTCTCATCATTGATGTTTCTATCTCTCCCTCTCCCTTCCTCTCTGAAATCAATAAAAATGTATTTTTTTTAAAAAGTGAATTGGATGCCCTAACCGGTTTGGCTCAGTGGATAGAGCGTCAGCCTGCGGACTGAAAGGTCCCAGGTTCGATTCTGGTCAAGGGCATGTACCTTGGTTGCAGGCACATCCCCAGTAGGAGGTGTGCAGGAGGCAGCTAATCGATGTTTCTCTCTCATCGATGTTTCTAACTCTCTATCCCTCTCCCTTCCTCTCTGTAAAAAAATCAATAAAATATATTTTAAAAAAAAAAAAGTGAATTGGCCCTAGCTGGTTTTGCTCAGTGGATAGAGCATCAGCCTGTGGACTGAAGGGTCCCTGGTTTAATTCCGGTCAAGGCCATGTACTGCCTTGGTTGCAGGCTTGATCCCCAGTAGGGGGCGTGCAGGAGGCGGCTGATCAATGATTCTCTCTCATCATTGATGTTTCTGTCCCTCTCTCCCTGTCCTTTCCTCTCTGAAACCAATAAAAATATATATTTTTTTAAGTGAATTGTATGTATACCATAGCCAATGAGCTGATACGGTGGCGAGAGAAAAAAGGGTCTTGAAAAATAGCCATTGTCTTTAATGGTTTGCTTCAGTGGAAGAAAAAATGCTTTCATGTTAAAACTATCTTTCCTGTAGCACGGATGACCAAATGGAAATTATTAGAAGAACAACAACAAAAAGAAGCAAAAGGAAGTTGAGCCTGATGTGTTAGGATAGTGGTAAAATAAAGAAATCATTTAGGATCTCCAAGAAGAAAACAAACGTTAGACATGCGGAATAAACCATTCAGGAGTTTCAAGTTCCTAACAAAAACAAAAACAAAACACATAATCCACTGAGCAGCCTTTATTGATATCGCACCTCTATCAGGAGTTGACAACCTTTCGAAACTGGTCCAGTGGCTTGTCCCCCGCCCCTCTCATGCTTAGGGCGGGAAGAGGGGGGGGGCACCTTATTCGGGGTGACAATTGAAAGCAACTTACAGGCCACCGAAAATTTTCTCACGTTCCTTTTTAGAAGGCAAATTGGGCATTAGTATTTTTTCTATACCAATCTTGGCATTTTCCCCCCCAGAAATTTAAAAATCCCTGTTGATATATCTGAATAGCTGATCCTACCACTCCAAGGGCCAGTAACTCATGAAGCTGATAGGAACATCAGAAGCCCCTCTCAGACCACAACCAGGACCCCAGATTGTAGTTTATCCCTCCGTTACTATGTTCTTTGCCACGGTTGTCATTCCCGGAAGTGCCCTAGAACACTGGAAACAGAGATGTTACTTCTTCAAAGAGTTGAAGACTAGGGACCCGAGCCGTCTGGCCTCGGAACGGCCTCAGAGCTGGGAGCGCGGGTACAGTGTGCACATTTCTATTCTAGAGGCCTCTCTGGAGCTTACAGGCCCACTGGGTGCTTTTACCTGGGTTCTGTTTTGTTTTCTCTGAGTCTTGCTATTTGCCATGTGGTTCAATATTCTAAATGGCCTTTTAAAATATGTATGGATGAAATAGCATGATGTCTGAGATTTGCTTCAAAATATCCCAGGGAATGGGGAAACAAGAGCGGCCGTGAGTTGGTAATTTTTGAACCTGGACGATGGGTACAAAGGGGGTTAGTACATTTTTCTTTCTACATTGGTATATGTTTAAAGTTTCCCATAGTAAGAGGTATTTAAATATTATTATGAGGACGTAGTGTTAGTTTGGGTTTTGTTTTGGTCTGGCTTGGTTTCGGAGAATTTGCAAGTAGCTCTGGATGGTGGTAGCAGAGTGGCCCTTTGCAGACGAGTCAGGATACCGATGCTCCGTTTTATTGTGAACAGATGCTGCTACCGATTCAGGGGCCAGAGCCAATGCTAAGTCCTATAAAACCCATGCCCTGGGATTCCCGCTGGGGCAGAATTCCATCCATTCTCAGGGAAGGCTGTGGAAAGAGCCCTAGGCTTCTCCAACCCCGTGCCTGCAAGGGACCACTCGCAGGGGATTAGCTGGTGGAGGAGAGAATGTTCCAGTCCATGGACGGGAGGGGAGGAGAGGGAGAGAGAGGAAGGTGCCCGAGGGACACCCAGCTCCCAGGAGAACTCTTCTTCTGGGCTTGAAAGTGAAAAGTGAAGTCCCTCCTGGGTGTCTGTCACCAGCCTGGCAAACAATGAGCTCCAAAGTCTGTCTCTTAACAGGTAAGTTAGTAGATGACAGAACTCAGGAGGTGGGCGGACCCTGCCCAGTGAGTTGTCTTGCAAACTCCCAGGGGTTCCTGCTGTCAAAATTAAACATAAGCCAGGCTTGAAATCCCCCCAAGCAGACAGCCATTTAAGCTGAAACTAAATCGCGCTTATTTGATGGACATAAGAGAAATTTAACTCAGGTTATTTCCTGTAAATGCTTGTGATGTTCACAAAAGAAACATAAGGCATCTTCCTAGAATGGCATAAGATATCACTTTTCACCAACCCCGCTCCAAATGGAAACTCCATCGTCATAGCCAATCATTGCGAAGCTTAAACAGCCTTCTGATTTTGACTTTATAAGCCATCCCGTACTGTCGTGCCTCTGAGCTTCACATCAGTTTTAGATTTACAGATTCCCAACTCACGAACTATTCTTGGGTGCACAAAAAACTCTTACTAAATACTATGTTACTGATCTGGTTTTGATTTTTACTATTACTGGGTTTTCGGCATCACCCTCCTCCCAATACCAGTTTGGAGACCATTGACCTGACTATTGCTACCTTGGAAGCTGGCATAGATTCTGCAGACCATGCTGGTGTTCAGTGGAACTGGGGTGTTTCAGGAGCTTGGATGAAGTAAATAAGTTTATACATCATAATGGGTTGTCTAGGTGCAGACCAACATTCTCACTGCCTTCCAGCTACATTTCGGGGCACTATTATACCCTGCTTGTGCTCATATACTCATTTGTTCTCTGGAGAACTTTGTCTTGCATTGTCAGAATCAAAGAGGTGCCGAGGAGTGGAGGGATCATTCACAATATTATCCTGGGACAGTGAGAACTCAGGAGGAAACAGGAAGACCCTTCCGTGTGAACCATGGTTAATGGATGGGACCAGGAAACATTCTCAGTACACAGGTGTCTTCTGCCATGCCGTCTTCTTAGATGCTAAAAATTAATGACTTTAGAAAGACCTGACCAGCAACAATCAACAGCCTAAGTTGTAAATAAAAACGAAATGCCTATATGAATGGACACACAAAATGTAGGATTCCCCAGATAATAGACTATTATTTGCACATAAAAGGGAATGAAGTCCTTATACCTGCTACAAGAATGAACCTTGAAAACATTATGCTAAGGGAAGGAAGCCAGTCACAAAAGACCACATATTTTATGATTCCACTTATCTGAAATGTCCAGATAGGCAAATCTATAGAGACAGAAAGTAGATTCGTGGCTGCCTGGGGCTGGGGAGCCAGAAGAGTGAAGGGATAGAGGAGCCATAGCTAGAGGACAAGAGGTATCTTCCTGAGGTGATAAAAATGTTCTAAAATTTACTGGGGGACAATTACCCCTACCTGTGAATATGCTGACAACCATTGAATTATACATTTTAAATGGATGTTAATTGTATGGTAAACAAACTGTATCTCAACAAAGCTATTTTTTTTTTAAACAAAACTAGAAAGATGAAATGCCTAATCCACACACATCATAATCAGCCCACCGGAAAACACTTCCTGGAATATTATTTCCAGATTGTACATTGGTCATGAAACCAACTTTGTACATTGCGTTGAGCATCGATATATATAAAAGCCCAGCGAGGGAACGGCGGAACAACCAGAACTAACATCGGTGGCTATGATGTGCACTGTGTCAGCCAACCAGCCTGATCCGGCCTCAAATCGGCCCCCAACACTCCCATCGGGGCAGGCCGACCCCACCCATGCACGAATTCATGCACCGGCCCTCTAGTTTTTAAATAATAAAATTAAAACAAAATGGAACATAACATCATCCCCTTGTAAAGCTTGAATTTTCTCTTGGTGTTTTGTGCCCTGAGTCACGATGTGCTCATTCAAAGACATGTGACCGTGCTTTGTAAAGAGTCCGCAGGTAACCTGCTTTCTTCTCGGGTCTGAGCAGTCTATATCTCTGTCTCACAGCCTTAGACAGTTCCAGGTTTGCCACTTCAGTCATCACTGTCTAGAGTCAACACTATCACCCAATTTTTCTTGTATTGCCTCCCAAACTAGCACACTTGACATGTGGGTCTGTGAAAGGTCAATCCCGATTTCACCATCAGTACTAATGACAGAAATGCTTTATTCTCCCAAACAACTGTTCTGCCAGCCCCTCTTCTAGCATGCTGGGGCATCTGCCTGCCTCCGTATGAAATCCATGCTTGCTGATTGTGCAAGGTTCCATGCCAGGGAAATGAGCAAGCCATACTCTCAGAACCAAGGTGCTCCTAGGAAGTCCCTTGTTCCTAGTCATCTTTTTACTTATTGATTCAATAAATATCCTTTGACTGCCTGCCATGTGCCTGGCACAGGGACATACAATAGTGAAGAAGACAGGCATGGCCTTATCAGATGTCAGAGTCCAGTCGTCAGAGAGAGATACTGTCTCGAGTACTTTCTAGAAGTGACAATCAACGGCTGCGTGACCTTTGGCAAACTATCCCACTCCACCACACTCAAGTCTGTTGGCTCAGAAGCTGGGTTTTCTGGTCTGCTGAGAATTGTGGGATTTTAGAGCTGAAAGGCCCTTACAGAACAGCTCCCCCATTTTAGTGATGAGGAAATGGGGACCCAGAGGGGACATCCTTTGCTCACTGACCCAGAACCAGCCAAACACACACCTTCCAGCAACCCCATTTCCACCTGTAATAAAGCTGACTATGGCCTCTGTATTAAGAATTGAGAGGCCTTCAAAGAAGGTGCCTTCCATCCTGAACTTTTCAGAGAGATGGTTGTGCAAAATGCTCAACCAAATGAAAAGAACCAAATGTGAAAAGCTAATGAGAAAAGAACCAAAGTCGTATGTGGATCTCACCGAAGGGTTTTCAACAATACAAAGGCCTGGGAATGAGAACAGCAGGGGCCCGGCTACCAGAAACATTCCCCTCAAGCCTCCTAATAAACGTCCCTTTTCCTTTTTTGAAGTTTAAGTGCTCACTAAGAAATGGCTTTCTGGGCGCCAGGATCCCCTCTGGAAACAATAGCCAGGTTCCAGGGCCTGGGTCCTCGGCGTTTGTTTGGTGGGTGGGTTATTTGCTTGATTGACTGGATGGATGAATGGGTGATTTTTCCCTCCTTCATGCTCTTAAAATCCCAGCCAGCCGGCTAGGAGCTCTTGGTTTAGCTTCCCCAATTCCCAGCCGTTTCCCTTAAAGTCTGTCCCATTAAACATGAAATCCACAGAACACACACCGTGCTACTTTTTCTCTCCCCTAATAAATCAGGTAAATTACCTCCTTTGTTTTTAGGACCATTTCAAGTTCACTTTTAAGATTCTTTGTTAAGGTTTTATTTATGTTGTGACTTAATAGAGATTTAATCCACTTTTCAGCACACAATCGTATCACAATATCCCTGAATTGTTTGCTCGTATTATTAAAATTGAGGAGAAAGGTAGTTTTCCTCCGACTCGGCCCTGATCATTTCCAGACTGCGTGTGTCTCCCGGCATTGGAGCCCACCTGAGTTTATAAGGCCCATTAAAATAAATGACAGTTTGGTCTGCAAAGGATTGGCCTGTGTTAATATATGCATAAGGAGATCAATGTTTATCTCCACTTTCTAGAAACATAAGAGTCTTCTACAAATATGTTTATACACAGCAGAAACCATGTGAATCTCCTGGTAAATGTTTGCCTTCACACTCCTGGGATATGTTGGACACCAGATGGCTTGGTCAAAACAAAATCACACACACACACACACACACACACACACACACACACACACACAAGTTTGCACACTGTGCCTCCACATTTTCTTTCGGATATTTTTTTCTCCTTTCATGCCTGAGAAAGAATGTAGAAATACTTAGAATAATGACCAGTGTGTTCTCTGTTTACTGCTGCTTTGCCTCACTAGAGATTAACTCATAAAACTTTACTCCAAATTAAACAAACTCAGGCACTCCTTGCAGCCAGTCGAAAGCCGCTCCTTAGACCGAAGGAAATCTTGACTTCAACCCTGAGAGGTTAAATGGCCCCCTCTATGGGAACATAACAGGGTCTCTCTTTTCCTTTGCTCTGACTGTCCGGGAGGTGCCAAAATTCTCGTCTGGACCCTGGCATCCATGGCACTTCATCTGGAATTAGAATGGAAGCTACAGGAATCGCAGGAAAACTGTATTTTAAAACACTAACATCTCTCCTGCTGTTTTGAAAAAAATTATCTGATTGATACAATTACAGTTATTTAGAGAATCAGACAATGAAGGATTTTACCAACAGGCGGGCAAGAAAGCACCATTGACTGTGGCAGAAAACTTCCAAAGGAAACCATGTCTAAAACCCATCTAGGCGCTCTCTCGCCATCCTTATTCAGCCACCACTTCTCTGGGGATCATTAGATGTTGTCTTTGAAGAATCCAAATGAGAGACAGCGCATAAAATAAAACCATCCAGGTCTATGCCTTGCGCATGGTAACTTCTCAGTGGATATGAATTCCGTTGGGATCCCAGACTTGAGACTGTAATCTAAAGAGGCATGTAAGAGACCTTGAGAAAGAAAACAAAGAGGCCCAAGGTCATGTCGTGCTGGCCCTGACCTCAGCAGCCTATTTGTCTTCCTCTCCACAGCGCTTGGATTTCACAGTCTCCAGCCCCCCAGATAACATTTTTACCTAGAAGACGGCGGGGGGGGGGGGGGGGGGGCGTGTAAATGGAGAGGGGTATTTACAAAGATCATTTGATGCAAGTCCCTGCTTCCTACTCCTCGAGGGCCTGCTTATTTTCAAGCATGCCCGCCTGGAGCCATGGTGTGTTTTTGTGTGGTCCGGTTCCCGTTTTATGGGTTGTTGCTGTACTCTGGAATCCCTGGAATACTTCAATTACAAAAATTACCATGCGCTGGGTCCTTTCGGGCTGACAACACTGCTTTCCTTTCTGCCTAAGCTGGGTTGTGTTTGTTTACGTAGGAAATGTACTCTTTCTGAACATTCAGACTGTTTCAACATCCACTTAGATAGCCCCATTAAATTAGGAGGTTAAGAAAATTAAGAAGGGAGGCAGGAGGAGGACAAAGAAAATACCTCTTGAGATTCTAACTAAGAATCTGGTTCAGGACAAACTTAGGGATTCAGACGCTGTTTTTCTTTTCGGCGTCCAGACAAAGCTCTGCTTGTCCCCGGCAGGCACGAGCACTACCCCATTCAGACCGGCGGTCACGTTGTGCAAAGTGATTTTCCTGTTTAAACTCTCTGCTTTCTTAAATGTTATCTTTTCAAAGGAGCATTAGATAACCCTATGTCCCCAGACTATATCCTATTTGTTTGAATAGGAAATGCTAATATTTTTCTACATGTTTGGTATGGGTGTCGGTGGTAACTCGGTGTGGTGGTTAAGACAGGTCCCCTTTAAGCTCTGGGAATCTCATTGGCTGGATCCCAGGAGCCAGAAGATTCATGGTAATTTTGAATAATGACCTCCATAGCTATGTGCGTTATCTGTGTTATTTAGCAAGTGCGAAAGAAGTTAGATTTACCTTTTCTACATGTAATCCATGTTGTTTTAAATGTTTCCTTTCATGAGGGGTTTTTCTTCTTCATTTCTCTCCTTTACCTCCACTCCCATATTCTCACACGCCTTCCATCCAGCCCACTGCCAAACCAAGTTTCCAAACTCCCCTCAACCTCTATTTAAAGACCCTTGTTTCATTCATCATTAACCCTAATGATCTCTGCCTGGTTCATCTGTCTCTACATTCTCATTGGTCTAAGAAGGCAATGCCTGTCACATCATAGCCCCAGACCTTCCCTAGTTGTGTTCAGGACCCTGTATCCAACAGGGAAGGAAGCAGGAACAGCAGCAGAAACATTTCTAAAACAATAGATTTTCCATGCAACAAGCTCTCTACTGGGACACAACTTTGTCCTCCACAGCCAGCGTTGGCCCATCCAAAATGTTTAAGCGTGAAGCTTGTCATTAGGAGCCCACACTCCATTTTTCAGTACCTTGTCTTCAAACACACTGGGAAGGTACCCAACGCCATCTTGCGTCCCTCTATGAAAAACTACTTTTAGAAAATCTAGAATTGGGCATTTACATCTTTTATTTTATATTTCAATTACAGTTGACATTCAATATTATTTTGTCTTCATTTCAGCTGTACAGCATAGTGGCTAGATAATCATACACTTTACAAAGTGTTCCCCCTGACATTTCCGGTACCCACCTGGCACCATACATAGTCATTACAACATTATTGACTATATTCCCTATGCTGGACTTTACCTCCCCATGACTATTTTGTAACTACCGATTTGTACTTAATCCCTTCACCTTTTTCCCCAGCTCCCCAACCCCCTGCCCCGGGGCAACCATCAGTCTGTCGTCTGTATCTATGAGTTTATTCCAGTTTTGTTTGTTCATTTGTTTCGTTCTTTAGATTCTACATTTAAGTGAAACCCTCTAGGTCCATCCATACTGTCACACATGTAAGATTTCATTCTTTTTAACAGCCAAGTAGTGTAAAGTATGACAGCTTCTTTATCCACTCATCTACTGATGGGCACTTGGGCTGCTTCCAAACCTTGGTTATTGTAAATAATGCACATACTCTTTCAAATTAGGGTTTCTTCGGATATATACCCAGAAGTGGAATCATTGGGACATAAGGCAGTTCCATTTTTAACTTTTTGGACTTCCATACTATTGACCATGTAAACTTAAGTTGGTATGTTCCCTCTCCCGGGGGAACTCAGATTCCAGCCCCACATCTAACTGAAGAAGGAAGATCTGTCCCCTCTCACTCACATTTCATCCATCAGTGCTCAGGTGGCAGAGGTCATGCTTAAGGCAACAAGACACATTCATTGTCACCAAAACACACCACCAGAGTGGCTTGCTTAAACCCAATGCGTTAAAGCTGAGAATCTTTGGTGCTAAATGAGAACATTCCTTTCCTGCCACTCTACTTGAAACCAGTAGCATTAGCAAATACCCGCACACACAAGTGAGTAGCATGCTTGCTCCCTATTAACAAAGGACAAAAAAAAAACAATGAGCAGACGCAGGCTAACGGTACAGTCAGGAAGCCCAGGCCTCAGGCCCTTCACTGCACAGGCCCTTCCAGGACCCAAGGAGAGGGCCTAGCAGTTTTGTATTCGTGATTTTACATTCTTTTTAACGAGGTTCACAAACTATATAACCTTTAGGCCCCACCAAACCTAGATCCACCCTTTCATGGATTGAATTGTATTCCCACAAAATTCATGTCTTGAAGCCCTGATCCCCAATGGGACTGGATTTGGAAATAGAGCCTTTATAGAAGTCATTAAGGTTAAATGAGGTCCTAAAGCTGGGCCCTAAGCCTACAGGACTAGTGTCCTTACAGAGGAGGGATGCACTCACACAGGGGAAAGGCCACATAAGGACACAAGCAAGAAGGCTGCCATCTGCAAGTTCAGGCAAGATGTCTCAGGAACATGCCCACAACTTGATCTTGGACTCCTAGCTATTAGAACTGTAAGAAAATGAAGTTTGGTCATTGAAGCCACCCACTCTGCAGTATTCTGGTGTGGGAGCCCTAGAAGACTAATAAACACCCCCTAGAAATTAGGAACCATTCTTTAACCTTTTACTAGCAAATTTTGTTAATGATAGCATTCAGTGCTAACTGAAGTGTAGTAAAGCAGGTAATCACATACATAATCACAATACTGCTGACAGCACATAATTCATAAAAATGCTCATTCTCATTGCCCTGGTTAATCCCTCTTCTGGGAATCTACCATAACCAAATAACCCAAAATATTTTTAACTATACACAAAGAAGCTCATTAAAGTATTATTTACAATTCTTGCCTATAACTAGAAGCTCCCCTTTCCCATGAGTAACAAGTTGTGTGGCCCTTGGATTTCTGGGAGAATCTACCAGACTTATGCAGATTCCCAAATTGAACCATATATCTTCATATGAAATTGTGTTCGTTTATTTGCAAACAGTAATTTTTTCCACTCCAACATGCATACCCTCTTGCAATGTGATATTGCTTCTCTACCCATCAAGAGGTAACGTTTATTTATCTACCATTTAACCTGAGTTTGGTCACTTGGCTGGCCTATGGAACATTAGCAAATATGATACAAGCTTATGATTGAGAAATGCTGCATGTGGATTTTGCTTTCTCTTTCTAGACTTGAAACCATGAGATCCCACCATGAACTCAATCTCGCCTGCTAGAGAGGTCATGCGTTGAAAAACCAAGATACTCTGGTCAACAGCCTGCCAACCCCCAATATGTGATTGAATCCATCCTGGGCCACCCACCCCAGCCCAGAATTCTCCCAGCCTTCTCAGCCAACCATAGAACCATGAGCTAAGTAACAAGTGTTCGTTGTTTGAAGCCTGTAAATTTTTGGTGGTTTGTTAGGCAGCAAAAACTAATATAATAATTTCCCCCATGAAATGCATATGGGGTAAATAGAGAATAGACAAACTAAGTTAATATCCCAATATTGGGAAATTAGTTTATGGACTGGCTGACAAGTTCCTGGACTCCAATCTTATGAGTCCAATTCTTTCCAATGCTTCAATAAAATTATGAATTATCATATACTCTGGGCCTTTGGAATTTCTTGAGAATAGCTGAAATCTTGAATGATAAACCTACAAATGTCCCTGGTCTGGTCTACTCTAAAACGGGAAATGAGGTAAATGCTTTACATTATATGCTTTCCCTCAATTAAGCCACTTAAAATTATGGCTATGAAGACAATACAAAAACATAGGAAATATTTATTGCAATATTAAATGAAAAGAATAAGATACAAATGTGTGCTTAAGTTATGATGACAAATATTTAAAAGAAAAATAGATAACTGGTTATGCTGAAGGAAAAGACTATAAAAATTAGGCCTAAATACATTAGGAGCTGCTTTAGGGTATGGGATTATGAGTAAATTTCTTTCTTTTCTATAATTATATTACCTTTATAAATTTAAATTTTAATATATAATCATTTTTTCAATTGACCCCTCTGTTTGCTTTATCATGTCTAACCTTGGTAGCATATGCTTTCTGCTAGTTTAAAATCATAATATCCCAGAAGGTAAAAATAACTATCATGTTCTGATTTATTTGTATGTTATTAATATTGCTCTAGAACAGTGGTTCTCAACCTTCTGGCCCTTTAAATACAGTTCCTCATGTTGTGACCCAACCATAAAATTATTTTCGTTGCTACTTCATAACTATAATGTTGCTACTGTTATGAATCGTAATGTAAATATCTGATATGCAGGATGGTCTTAGGTGACCCCTGTGAAAGGGTCGTTCGACCGCCAAAGGGGTCGCGACCCACAGGTTGAGAAACGCTGCTCTAGAGTTTTACCTAAATCTGTTTAAACCCAATTTAAACCAACTTTGGGGACAGGGTAAGTCTAACCTCACTTAGACTACAAATTATTAAAACCTCCTGGCTGAGATCCAGTTTGATTCAGATCTAAGCTGAGTAGAGGCAAATATGTTGCCACATTTTTAGGCCATTGCTGCCCTGAAAAATGGCTTCAGGCCGTTATTTAGAGCAGAATGAGTAGACCTTAGCTATTTTCCAGAGAAAATATAAGCCTAAAGCCCCTGCTAACTCTCTTCTACCTTCCCCCACCTCCTTGATGTTCAAATTGCCTCAGATTTGGCCAGTGGGAACTCTTTTGAGCTGGTTCCAGTATTCTTTTGACATATCTCTATCATTTTTGTGAGCACTTACTTCCTCTCTGGAACAATAAAATCAGTCAACTTTATATTTTCTTCCCCTGCCCCAGCCCTGGAGTCAGCCGTTTCTGCAGGGAGCCCTGGTTCCCTTTCATTGGGATGACATTTAGAAATCAAAACTGGGGTGCCAGTGTGCTCACAGCTAACTGGAGTGTCATTCCTTTTAGAATTTAAAACATTTTTAAAAATTTTAATGATATCATGAATTGATATTGACACTTCTAATTCCAACCCAACCCCATTGGTTCTTCCTTGCTTTCCCCATTCCATTTCTGACTTTTTCCCTCTACATTTAGAACCCTGACTCCCGGCAACACCAACCCATTTACTCATTTGATTAATTCTATAAATGCATTTAGTTTCCATTTGAATATATTCTCCCTTGGGCATTTTGTAGTTTCTGTCATGGTTTTGTCTTTTTTTTTTTCTGTCCTTAGTAAAATGAATTCTTATATTTCTTCCTGTTTCTTGTCCATTTTTATGCTTAGTTTTTTAATATATGTGTTGATATGTTCATTTGAAAATACTCAATTCAATTTGTAGTATTGTCATAGGTATCTTCTGCTTCACAGTTGGATTTTGGGGGAGTTTTTATTCACTGAAATATCTTGTTCTTACAGTAGTATTATACGTAGTTGATTGGATTTTTTTTCTAGTCCTAGGCATTTTGTGGGCAAGTTTTCTATATCAAAAACACCGTTCTCTGTTACTATAATGAAGTATAGCATCTTTAATAGCTAATAGTGGTGATGATGGTGGTGGGGTGGACTGGGAGTGGTTAAGATGTCTTATTTCTTTTAGTTTCTGAAGATTTCTTATTTTTACTTCTTACTTCTTTCTTGTCCTTCCTTGGTACATCTCCAAGGGACATTTCTTCTTCTCTACTTTTTTCTGATTTTTTCCTATAAACAGTGATTCTTCAATGCTGACACCTCTGCCTACTCTAGGTACTTCATGTAGGTGGAATCATAGAATATTTCTTTTTTGTGTCTGCTTATGTCTTTTAGCATAATTTTTTCACAGTTCACCCATGTTGTCGCATGCATCAGAATTTCAAGCATTTTTATGGCTGAATAACATTCCATTGTATGTATATAGCACATTTTGTTTATCCAGCCATCTGTTGATGGACACTTGGGTTGTTTCCATGGTGGTTGGGAACAACGCTGCTATGAACATTGGTGTGCAAGCTAACCCCTTCCTGGAAGGTTCCGGTCCAGCTCTGTAGCCTTAAAGTCCAGACACTGAGCTGGGTGGAGGGACAGTGCCTGGCAAATAGAAACGGACAACTGGCAGCAAGCAAACGGTTAAAGTTTTGGCTTGAAATTTTATAAGCTCAGTTTCCCTCCCTTTGTTTTTGCAGGGCAGACCTCTTCTTGGAATCAAGTTCAGCTCTTAGAACCACCCCATGGGCGGCTGATGAACAAAGCAATAAAGCTGACCCAATCCTGCTCCTTTCCATATTAATGGAGCCATTTGCTGTTACGGAATTGAAAGTCTTACCACTGAGTGACAGTTGTTCAATATTCTAATTACATAAACTTTTGTGTTATGGTTTTGCCATTTGACATATTGGGTTTCATAATGTGATTGAATTTGTATGTTGGAAACATGTTTATTAATGGAGACTGACACGATTCTAGTACGAATTTATGTTAAGCTGACTGAGTTTTGTGGGAAATCCACAGTGATAGTTGGGGGAGGCTCGAGTACTAACTGACCAGAGTCTTTTCTGTTTAAGTTTCACAAGAAACTTTCTTGGAGATGAAACTCACGTTTTCACTCATTTGCACACAGTGTGCAATGATTGGATGTGAGATGAGGGAAGACTGGCTCAAAATAGGAACTTGCTGAGGCCAAAAGTCAACAGAATTGCTCTGTAAAGAGATTATCCAAGCGTGGGGGGCGGGGAGAGGGGGATAGAAAAGCACTTAAATGGTCTGATTTTTTTTTTTTCACAATGGTGATGGAAAAAGGGAGGGTAAATGGTGATGGAAAAAGGGAGGGTAAATGGTGATGGAAGAAGGGAGGGTAAATGGTGATGGGAGGAGACTTGACTTGGGGTGGTGAACACATAATACAACATACAGATGATGCATTACAGAATTGTATACCTGAAACTTACATAATTTTATTAGCCAATGACACTCTAATAAATTCAATTAAAAAAGAAAAAACAAAACAAACCCACAAATGGGTTATAATTCTTTTAATAAAATAGGAATCAATGAGTAATGAATAAAACAGAGAGAAAAGGAAGGGAAGACCCTTCCTTAAAGTAGAATGCAGGCTAATAAAGGGGCACACTCCTCCCCTCACACCGTTTATCCAGGTGAGTGACCTTGCCCAGGTCACAATCTGCACAACTATAGTGAGCCTGGGGAGCAGAAAGAAGCACCCTCAGTGACCAGAAGTGTCTAAAAGACAGACTCCTCAAGAGAAGTCATTAAAATCAGAGGAACAAAAATATTAACAATAATAATAAATATAGAAAGCAGGGGCAGAGAGGAAAGGAAGTGAAGTAACTAGAGGTACCAGAATATGAGGTGCTGATAAGTCCTAGTGACGGGAACATTGAGTCTCAGACCTGCTGACAACAAAGAGAGCTGACAACAAAGAAACAAGACTGCTTTGTAAGTCAAAGTCCTTGAAGCCACAGAGCAAGAATAAGAATTATGCGGCATGAGCTCCATCACTCCCCGTCTTGAATCGTCACAGACATCATCGATCATGATGCTCTTTCCTATGGCAGCTGGATGCATCCTCAGAATCTTTCTCAAGACAACAACCCACTGGCTTTTAATCCAAACCAAAGGATGTCTCCTCTATGTGTGTGAAAGTTGTATGAGGAAGAAAACAGGAAGGGAACCCTCTAGTGCTGGGTCTCATATTGGTGACAGACCTAAATCAGGGACTTCATACTAAGAGCAAAATGTGTGTGTGTGGGGGGGGGGGAGTAAATTTTAGAGAGCTTTCAACCCAAACAACTACTAAAATTTTAATAATTATGGCAATCTGGCACTGTAAAAATTAATTCCTTCCCAGCTATAAAGAATTCTTTCTCTAAGCAGCCCAGAAAGTTTGCATTTAACTATGGAATGCCAGAACAAGCATGCCTAACTTTTACTAAATCTACCTGTGGCACTGGAAATTTTTATAGTCCTCTAAACCAAACACCAATCAAAAGCTTGCGTTGAACTTTTATGCCCCCCATTAAGAAATCAGCAGTGTGGACCATGGGGGTTCCAAGGTACATAGATTCCACCTATTTTCCCATGTTCCCTGAAGTCATGGGAGGCTGGGCCTGTTAGCTACAAGCACTAGTATCCTTGGGTAATGGAATCGGAATATGCAAAGGAGTTTTCATGTTCTCCTCATAAGGCTAGACTGGAGCCACATTTCTCTCAGGCCCAGTTTTCTAGGCTAAGCCCCCAGTTAGATGCACCACTTCTCTGAGAACCTCCCACTGGAAGCTGAACTCGGTGACTTCATATGAAAATCGTCATTGGGCCCCAGGTGGTAGAGCGGGAGTCAGCCAGCTTTCTGCAACAGGCTAGGCAGGAAACCGACTCAGCTGTGCAGGTCCTATGGTCTCTGTCATGACTCCTCAGCTGTGCTCTTGCAGAGCAAAAGCCGCCATAAGCAAGGAATAAACAAATGGGTGTGGCTGGGTTCCAGTAATTTATTTACAGCGGGCACTGGGCTGGATTGGACCCAAAGCCACCCTTTGCGGAGCCCTCGTGATAGTCAGCTGAGCATGGGGTCCAGATGAATTGCCAAACAGGCTGCCAACTTCCACCCCCACCCCTTGTATGAGACCTTTCCTTAGGGGAGCTCCTAATACACCTCTGTTTGAATCTTCAAAGGGATGGTCATAGGTTATTGGACACGTCACCGCCTCCTGATTTCTCGCTTATGAAATGTTACGGGGTCCACTGAGCGTGAGCTTACCAGGGTCCTCTCTGCACAACAGAACCCGTGGGCTCCCCTGGGAAGCCTCCTAACGCGCAATGTAAACGACAGCCTTGGAGATAGATGCACTTCCGCACCCTGAGCTTGAGTTTGCTGGGAAAGTCCATCTTTGCCTTTCCATTCCTCACCCTGTCGTCCAATGGCTTCGGGCCTTTAGCATGGGCCATACTTAAATTGTCAAGAGATGTCAGCAAGCTGTGAGGGGCAGCCTCACACTGACAGTAATTACTAGAGGGCAGTGATCAATGGGGGTCTTTTGTTAGCATTGCTGGATCGCCATTGACTCAGGAAGTAAGTGTCCGGGCGGTTTAAGCTACAGCTGAAATGGACAAGCAGTCTCACCCTGGCTGCTCACAGCCACAAACCTACACTTACTCCATTAATTATTCCTGCCCCAGAAGACAGGGGTTGTTACCGTCCACCATCTGCAGTCTACCGAGAAGGGGGGTGGGAGGTGGCCAGACTCACAGAGGCTCTATTTACAGCGCCAGGAAATGCATCTTGTTGCTTTCCGGGAAAGTGATCGCCTTATTCCACTGCGATTCCTTCTGTAAACGGGTAAGGGCCACCCAACAGCCACTTGGAAATGGAGGACTTTGAAAGGTGGGTCATGTTTTTCAACTCCAGATATTTTATTTACCTGGCGCAACGACCTGACAAATTATTCCAGTGTGGAAGAGATGCCTTTTCCAACCCACAGCACCCGTGTTGACTTGCTCTTTTTCCTGGCATTTTTGTTTTCTACACTTTCTTGCTTTAAAGTCACTTGACTTGTACAAAAGAACCTAAGGTTAGAAGTTGCTTTAAAGTCACTTGACTTGTACAAAAGAATCTAAGGTTAGAAGTTGAAAGAAAGGTCCATTCTGATCATCATCAACCCTAATTTCCATCAAGAATAAAGTATCTAGAATTATTCTTTCAGGGTCTGCCCACAGCTAGACACATTCTCTCTGGACTCTGATTTTCCGTGGGAATTCCTCTGCACTCTGATTTTCCGTGGGAATTCCTCTGCATCTCTCCATACACCAGGTCCAGGCTTGCCTTCTGCTTTGATAGACACACGTCTCATCCTCCCCACTCTGTCAGCATCCTTGAGAGCAGGGTCCAGGTCCCATCCAGTCTCCACAGCACCCAGAACAGTGTCTTGCATCAAGTAGGGGCTGGAAAATTGCATCAGGAATGAGCAAAGCAGCTCCCACCTCTGTCTCTGGGACTCAGGAGACCGAAATCAACACAAATATTTGGCACTGGAAGTCAGGGTGTTATTGCAGGGGACTTCCCTCCAATTAAGATTAGAAGAACACAGAAGACCGTTGCTTCTTTGATAATAAGAAAAATTCGGCCCTGCCTGGGTGGCTCAGTTGGTTGGAGCATCGTCCTGTGCACCAAAAGGTTTTAGGTTCAATTCCAGGTCAGAACACATACCTGGGTTGAGAGTTCCATCCCACGTTGGGGCAAGTACGGGAGGCAACTGGTCAGTCTTTCTCTCTCCCATCAATGTTTCTCCCTCTCCCTTCCTCTCTCTCTAAAATCAATAAACATATCCTCGGGCAAGGATTAAAAAAAGAAAGAAAAATTCAGACAACATCAACGTCAGACTTTTCTATGGGGCCAGTGAAGGGCTGTGGAAACAAGGAAGGCTTGATGAACTGAATTTCGGGGAGAGAAATGGTGTTACTGCAAATAGGAAAACAGAAAGCCATTTGCAAAACAATCCTGAATTAGTTTCTTGCTTATTCACAACAGGGTCCCGCACTCAGAACAACAATTAGCTTCTTGCTTAATCACAACAGGGTCCCGCACTCAGAACCACGCTGGGTTCTCACAGCTCCAACAGAGGCCCCTCTGCACACTGGGTCAGCTTCTCACCCCCTAGATCCGAACATTCTTCTCAGAGGAGCATTCTCGCCACATTCCATAGGACGGAAAGCTGGCGCGCGGCCTGGAGATGAGAACAGATAGTGATGAATGAGTGAGGCCGGGCCCCAGCGCGGCTTTCATTGAGGAAGTTGGCTTCTGCGCTCTGACACTTTCTCCCTGGATCGCCGGGCAGTGCTATTCCACAGGGGTCCCAAGAAATGGAAAGCACATCCAGCCCGGGGGATGTTTCTCATTTGGAAATTGGCTTTGTGGAGAGGTAATTATGTCCTAAGGTAAATTTTAAATATAAGGAAGGACAGCCATCCCCATGCACGAAATTACGCCATTTAACTTTATAACCGTATCTTTCCTCAAGCCGTTAAGTTAATGTGGAGATGAAGGGCCTGACTGTCCATTTTTACGACGTGGCATTGGGTATTCTGTTCCTTTCACAGCTACGGGTCTCCATGTGAATAGTCACGGAGATTGCCAGGCCCGGGACTCCACTGCTCGGCGTAGCTGCAGGGCCTGCAGATTTATGACAGGAGGGAGCCGCTGCCTCCCCAGCCCGGTTTGTGGTGAACGGTGTCCTGGGGCCACTGGACGAAGGAGTCCCCTTTGTGATGTTTTACTTGGCTCCGGGGTTTGGCATAACCTGAACTGGAAGTAACTATTTCTGACTCCGTTTATATATGAAAAATGGGCCCTGTTCTGGCTCAGTGTGCAAACCTGCAAAGCAGAAAAAGCAGCGTTTACTTAGATCACAAGGAAGACTAGTCTACAGTTGAATTTTTATTTTAATCATTACAGAGTGAAGTAAATGATAAAAATGTATTATTATTGTTGCTGCTGTTGTTATAGCCAAGACACCAAAAGAAAGACATGGGAAAATGGGATTTGTTTATGTTCAGAAGAGAGAACTAGACCCTCTGGACTTTATTCAGAAAAAAATAAAATGGAGAGAGTAAGGGGGGAATTTTTTTTTAACGAATAAAAGGTGAAAGAAAAACAGTAGTGACATAAAACCTTGGCCGAGTCTTCCTGCTCCGTGGGGACCATAGGAATTCCCCCAGATTGGTCAGCCTCACAAATCACGTGTCTTCATTTTCCATTTCTGACAGAGTGAGTTTGACTCGGTAAAGGTTTATTCTCCAGTGGCGATATCAAAGACAGAGGTTCTCACCCTGTGAGGTCCAAAGCTTCCTCTGAAAAGCTGGTAAAAACCTGTGGCTTTCATATTTTTTAAAAATACGTTTTTGTTGATTTCAGAAAGATGAAGGGAGAGAGAGATAGAAACATGGATGAGAGAGAAACATCGATCAGCTGCCTCCTGCACGCATCCCCGCTTCCCCCCCAACCAGGGATAGAGCCTGTAGCCCAGGCATGTGCCCTGACCGGGATCGAACTGGTGAACTCCTGGTACATGGGCCAACACTCAACCAACGGAGCCATATTGGCTCAGTGATGGCTCTTATATTCATTTAAAATTCACATAGGCACATCATAACAACAACAATCATTATAACAACAGCATCTAATATTTAGGGAACACTTTGGGGCTAGGTATTGTCGTAAAGTGCTTTCAACGCATTTTCTCATTTCATCCTCACACTAACCCAACGAGGCAGGCACTATTTCCCCCATCTTACAGATGACTAAAACAGCTTAGAGTAGTTGAGTAACTCAGTCCCCATGCAAAAATGTACTTATGATTTGAGGGCTTCCCAGACCTTGCTGGGACCCAGGGACCACTGAGCGTGCAAACAGATTTGGAACCTCCCCCCCCCCCCCAAACAGAACAGGTGCAAACAGGCCTCTTCAAGATATCACAGACGATGTCCTAAATTCAGAGCTCATTCTAAAAACATCAAAAAACATGAACATAGCCCAGGCTGGGTGGCTCAGATGGTTGGAGCATCATCCTGGACACCAAAGGGTTGTGGGTTTGATTCCTGGTCAGAGCACATACCTGGGTTGTGGGTTTGATCCCCGGTTGGGGGGCATATGGGAGGCAACCGATCCATATTTCTCTCTCACATCGATGTTTCTTTCTCTGTCTCTCCCTTTCTCTCTCTCTAAAAAAAAATCAATAAAATCATATCCCCAGATGAGGATTAAAAAAACACAAACAGACCTAGCCGGTTTGGCTCGGTGAACAGAGCGTCGGCCTGTGGACTGAAGGGTCCCGGGTTCGATTCTGGTCAAGGGCACATGCCTGGGTTTCGGGCTCAATCCTCGGGGTGGGGGTGGGGGAGGGCATGCAGGAGGCAGCCAATCAATGATTCTCTCTCACCATTGATGTTTCTCTCTTCCTCTCCCTTCCTCTCTGAAATCAATAAAAACATTTTTTAAAAAGAATGAGGGTGCTGACTATCAGGGTGTGCAGGAGGCTCTGAAGTCCAGGTGGGAAGCTAAGAACCCTCTCTGACTATCAGAAGTCGGCAAAAGTTAGCCGCTCTTCCCCTTGCAGGAGTCAGCCACGGGCCGGCGGCAGCCCTAAGAGATGAGTTCTCCAGCTAAGGCAGAGCTGCGTTCTGTTCACACTCGTGTGCCCATCCCTTCCCCACGGTTCATAGCCTGACATCCAGCCAAGGGCCAAAGTGAATGGAAGGAAAATTCGATCAGAAAATATCAGAGAGATGCGGCATCACGGGGTTCCTGAAAGGACGGCCAGGGGAAGGTGCTTGGGCGTCAGCCACTTCATCCAGCATGAGAAAGAAAATCTCCATCCTGACGTTATTAACCACTCCCCCACTTTCCAAACAAATCCGTTGTTGATTTGTTTATTCGTTACAGAACCAGACACATGGGGCTGCTGAAAGCCTTCTGACAGTGTGTATGTGGCGGGGGGAGGGGGGGAGGCTGGGGGTGAAAAGAGAATTCAAAAATAAATCGATCTGAAGGGTATAACACACTGCAGCGAAGCTCGGGGCCCAGCACACACCTTCCAAGTCCTGTTCCTCTGGGCTCTTCATACCACTCTCCTTATTTCTGCAGAACAACTTTTGTTTTCTTTTCCAGAAAGAATGCTGCCAATCGCCGGAGGCAGACATGTTTATCAAGCTGTGCATCTTGAAGTCTGACATAAAATCCGTGGCCTTTGGTGCAGCTGAAAAACACTCTGTCAACACCGCGGAGAGAGCAAGCCCGTGGCGCTGGCCCCGACCCAAGGCGCGCAGGGGAACGGACAAAAACTTGACACCGGGCCAAAAATTACAAGACGAGGGAAAGTCAAACTCGAGGCGAACCAACCTTTTCCATCGAGTCTGTTTAATATCTCACACAAGCATCCAAACCACAAATCGGTCAGTGCCGAGGTGAAAAGACAGGTTTTTCTCCCTTTTGGAAAGCTCTTTCCCTTAAGCTCCTATGAATACATCAATTATATTAGCCCTGAAAGTGTCTGTCAGGGCGATGTTAAAAGGTCCACTATTTTACAGACTGCCCACTTTAGAAACAAAACACCCTTCAAACTCCCTGCCCTGAGCCGCTCAGCCAAAGCGAGCTGCAGAGGAAAAATAAGTGTCAACTCTGCTGGACGGAGAGTGAGAAAAGCCGCGATTTTAAGTAAACTCCGGTTGATATTTGCTTCATAAAATCCTCCCGGCACTTGTGTGCCTTCAAAGCCTTCAACAAGTCGGGGAAAGTGCTCTTTTGTGACAGAAGGTAGGAGGCCAAAGAGAAGGCTGTCAAGGGCCCCCACCCGCTCCAGCCCAACTGTGCTTGGAAGTTTGAGGAGAGACAAGCTTAGCAGGAGAATAGATTTGCCGCCGCAGAAAGTCTCAGTCCGGAGCTTTTCCTTCAGGGCAGGTCTCTGGTTTCCGGGATAAGAAAGCTACAATATCCAGATGCCACAGTGAATCAGGGTTGTGTCTAGAGAAGCCAGCGATGGTGGGAGACAGCCCGCAGGCCTTTGCATAGAGATAGAAAATAAGAATACTGACAGGTCCTAATGGCGCAGCTTCCATTGGCCCTGTGATTCCCAGTCCATCACAGTCACCCTTGGCTAAACTTCCAGACGTGCGGCCACCTCAACGCTGTCGTTTTCATACATCCTGTGTTCTCTGCCGCGTCCCTCTACCCCTGCCCCTTCTTGTGGTGTCTGTCCCCAATCTCCGCCACCCTCTGTTGCTTACGTTGGCCAACCCGCCTGAAATGGGAGAGCTTGAATCCTTCATGCTCTGAGCATAGCCAACATTCCACAAGATTTATGTCATGAAAGCCTGCGAAAATGACAAATGGTGGGAAAGAGGGCCAGAGGGGGAAGCAAAAATAAGTCCAACTATGATTTAACCAAAGGTGGCCCAATACTGTCCCTCGGGGGTCCTGTGACATCTTAGGGGGGCATGAATTCAACAAGAGAGAAAGAAAACGTTATATGCGTATCTTTACAACATTCTTGTTTGCAATTCAAAATCTCTTTGGAAATTTTTACTTTTTGCCCTTAAGCCATAATCCACATGTGTCAAAGTCACAACCAAACATCGAGATTGATTGGGTGGATGGTCGGGCATGGGGAAGGGCGGTTCTGTTCTAGCATATTTACATCTGTTCTCTAAAAATGAGCGTACGTGTGGAAGAGGTCCTGGTTGCCTGGGGTGACTACAGTCATGGAAGCTAAGCCACCCACCACCGCCACCGCCTGAGGGATGAGGACAGCCACACTGTAGGGCAACTTTCGCATAAAGTAGTGTTTTTTGTCTCAGTCACCATTTAATGAGCATCCTGGAACCTTTATCCTACAGAAGTCACCAACTTTAGTAAACTATGACCACCCATTTGATTAAAACCACTATCCTGACACCAAAAATGAACCTTATGAAGAGCTTTTAACAACATATAGAGATGTGTCTGATATAATATTAAATGAATAAAAGCAAGACAGACAAACTCATTTACAGTATAATTTCAACTACAGAAACTGTCCATATACAAGGACAAAACTTTGAGTGGTGGTTATCTGTAGGTGGTGAGATAACGGATGCTTTTTTATTCTTTTCTATTGTCTAGGTGTGCTAGAACAAGTAGGGATTTGTTTTATAATTAAAAAGAAATACTTTAAAATAGAATAAAATCCCTAAAAGTCATCACCTACTTCTTTTAAATATAAATTAAGATTTTTCTTAATTCATAGCTTGGGGCCAGGACTCTCCTTTTCTAAGCTAAAATGACATTGTAAAAAAATATATTTCTGTTTTAGAACCTATTTTCCTCAGTATTTTTTCTGATACTCAAGTTCTGTTGACCTTAACAGAAATGTGGGAGGAAATCTATTGGTTTTGAACATGCATCTAGATTATCTAGAGCTGGAACTCTCCAGAACGGCCTTGTCCAAGGCGGCAGCCACTGGCCCCAGGTGGCTCCGGGGCACATGAAACGTGACCTGGGCTGCGCTGTGAGTGTAAAATGCCCACCAGAGAGTGAAGACACGCG
>NW_005871100.1:4649775-4653947 GCF_000147115.1 Myotis lucifugus | reverse complement strand
CGCTCTTTTTTTTTTAAAACCCCCACCCAATGTTATGGTTTTTATTGATTTTAAAAAAAGAGTAATTTTCGTGCGCCGGGGGGGGGGGGGGCGGAGAAAGATGTAAGAGAGAAACATCCCATCTTTTCCCTCCCTATACTTGCTCCAACCTGGGATTGAAACCCCAACCCGGTTATGTGCCCTGACCGGAATGGAACCCACAATCTTTAGGTGTACTGGACGACGTTCCAGCCAATTGAGCCACACACAACAGGGCCTCCCCTGTTTCTGTTTACCTGTTTTAAAGGTGGCATCTGGAAAACATAAAAGTACCCGCTCACATTATATTTCTATTGGATTGAAATGAGCTAGAAAAAGAAAATTCTTCAGAATGTGATTTAAGCATCTACTGTCCTTTGGAGAAATACAGGATCCAGATATGCAGAGCCTGCGTGCCCAAGCCATATCTACAGACCCGTAAAATGTGTCCTCCTGCCACTCTCAGTGGCATTACATCTTCAGTGGTCAGATAACTTCCGTTATTTCCGATTACGGATGAATTGAGGCCGATTCAAGGGCAACAGCACTCACCCGCTGCACCTAAAGGTAACCTTTCTCCAGACTGATCGTCCCACATAGCTCAGAATTCTCTACCTCCCAGCATCTGCAATGGACAGCCTCTGTCCCAGGGCCTGGCTCACACGTCTTTGCGCCACTTCATTCAGAGGGGGCAGGCCCTGTTTGCGACAGCCTCAAATGCTGTCAGCCCATCTCTCAGAGAGCCCCTGGGGTGGGAACTGAAAGCGATCCTCCTCGGAAGGGCTGGGAGAATATGAAAGGAAGGATTACATGGGCCCCAACTGCCAACCCAAACTTTGAGAAGCAGGTCCTCCTGCGAGTGACTCAGATCCACATGATGTTTTCCCGGGCGGGGGAGGTGTGCACTGGACTCTCTGGCCAAAGGTTACCGTGACTTTACAGGCGGCCCACCCCACAGCAAACTGTGCCTCGGGTCCCCTCTCCTCCCCGCTCAGAGCTGCATTCTCGCTCTGCAGCAGTCGGAAGAAATAAAACCTTGATAAGCAACAGGAGGAGCAGAGGACATACTAGCTTTGCAATCAGGGGAAGGGCATGATGAAAGGAAAAGGGCAGGGCAGGGCAGGGCAGGGCAGGGCAGGGAAGGGAAGGGAAGGGAAGGGAAGGGAAGGGAAGGGAAGGGAAGGGAAGAAACAGCCAGCCGAGAGCCTGCGGGGTGCACAGTCCCCAGAGGCAATGAGCTAGAATCAGCCGTGGGCAAACTACGGCCTGCAGGCCGGATCCAGCCCGTTTGAAATGAATAAAACTAAAAAAAAAAAAAAAAAGACCGTACCCTTTTATGTAATGATGTTTACTTTGAATTTATATTAGTTCACACAAACACTCCATCCATGCTTTTGTTCCGGCCCTCCGGTCCAGTTTAAGAACCCATTGTGGCCCTCTAGTCAAAAAGTTTGCCCACCCCTGAGCTAGATTCTTCTATGAGGGGTTCTCTCTGAAAAGGCAAAAAGGCAAATTCCCCTCTAGGACAGAAGGACAGAACTTAACTCTAAATTTCTCACTTATGATGGCCTCCTCCCTTCCGTTTTTCTTGGTGCTGAAAAGAAAGAAAAGGAAGAAAGGAGAGCCTGTCTCTTGAGTGGGGGCAAAGCTCAGCTACTGCTGCAGCCTCCTCGCTAGGCACCCAGGCCAGGTGGCAGGGGAGGGACCCAGAGCCTCAGATGGCAGTTACTATGTCAAGGCTCAAGGGGCCGAACTGAGTTCATAATTCCCGATTATTCCCTCAAAGAGGACTGACACGCAGCCCTAGCCTAGCACTTTTCATATTTTAAAATAATTTTCATAGGCTTCTCTTTAATCAGCCTCAGCAGACTCAATGTCATAGAACCAAAGTCTCTTTCATTCCAGAGGAGTCACTTCGATTCAAATGCTCCTCCAGAGATGAGAATCCAAAACCCTAGCTCCAGCATGTCGCACTCTCCAGAGCTGTCTTCACGTTTCTCTCTGACATTTTCTGGCCCAGCTTACAAATTCAAATGTTAAAGAAAATGAAACTATAAACCTAGAAAGAACAATAAAGATCAGGATTTGTTTAATTTTTACATGCTTACTGTTGAGACAGAATTTAGGAAGGAAAAAGTACACTTAATTACTTTAAAATATACCTCCAAAACCTCTACATTAAAGAACGTTATAAAGGGTGACATTATAAGAACATTTCATTGACATGATGGGGGTGGGGGGTGGGGGGCAGCACATGAGAAAGAATCGAATTTGAAAGAGAATTTGTTAATTTTAAAATGTCATCCAAGTAATTACAGTCATTATCCCGCCCCACGTGCAGCGAATAAGTGAAAATGCCCAGCTCTCCTGCAAACTCCCCCTACATACGCTGTGAAAACACACGTTTGCGCACACAAACACGTACAGTGAAACCAGATTGTAGACTCCGGCTCTTGCCTGCCGAGGTTCCCCCTAGAGCAAATATTTAGTGCAGAGATGCCGAGTGTTCCTAAAGGAGGACCCGAATGGAAGCGTTTACAAACGCTGCAAGTTCTTCATATGCGCAGGGGCCACGAGAAAGATATAGTTTAATAAAAACATTTATGGACTTTGAAAGCAAACACCATCCAAGAGGCGCGCACATGTGGGGAAAGCTGATCTTTCAGCCTAACACGTTTTCTCTTGAAGATCCCTTCCCTGTTTGCAGTGAACAAGCCCCAGTTTCCTCCTGGGCCTCGCTAATCCGTATTGTAAAACATTCGCAGGAAACAAATAAAAAGAACCCGACACTGCCCTTAGAGACGGGCCGGGATGCGGCTCTTCTCTGGTACGTGCGGACAGAAACTTTCTAGAATTTACGAAGGTCTCGCGGCACTGGGGTTCTCTAACCTAAACCATCCCGGCCTCTCCCCCACCCCGAGAATGTCCCCCTGTGACTCCTTTCTTCCACCCCAACAAGCTCCCCTCCATTTATGGCCCCAAAATGAACCCCATGTTTGCAATAGGAAAAGCACACCAGTGTGCATCTTCCCTCTTTCAGTGCCTGTGGCCCTTGTTTCCACGCTTTCTCCCAGCCTGCGAGCCCACTACGTGCGTCTGGTCTCAGAACCAACGTTTTGCTCTGTGCAATACTCCATTGTGCACCACTGGGTCTGGGGGAAGAGGGGTGCCAGCCTGTTCGTCCTTAGCGCTTTGGTACTTCATTCCCCAGGAACCTCACTCAGACCCTACCCATCTCCCCCGGCGCTGGGGACTCAAGGGGATCTGAAAAGAAACAACTGCCAGCGCCATTTACAAGCCCCACAGCCAGAAACAGGCCTCAAAGCAGAGCTTGACAAACTTTTGGAAAGACTTGGTGGAGCCCTGCTGCTCTAGCCTTGGGCTCTTTCGCCCCCTGGTGGCGTCTTCGAAACAAACTTGGCCAGGGCTCAGCGCCTCCAAAGTTCAAGGGTCCTCCTTCCTGCCTTTGGGGACTCGAGCTGCTCCCGGGGGCGCCCGGGTGCCAGTTGGGGTGTGGGTACAGGGCGGGGAGAGTGGGGGCTGGAGGAGCGGTCAACGTGGAGGGAAAGGGAACCTCCGGGCACCCACCTGGCAAAAAGGGTTTCAGGCTTCTTTCCCCCAAACAAAAGGACCTTAGAGACGGACAACACATGCAGAGATCCTAAGGCAGCCCCTTGGTTTTTGGAAAAGGAGAAACTGAGGCCCAGAGAGAGCGTGTGGTCTGCTCGGGGCCCTTGGTTGCTATTGACCGATCCCGCCCGCGGTCACGCTGCCCTTTTTGGATGGTGGGGTGAGGGGTCCCGGCCTCGGGAAAGATTGCCTTTCTCCCTGGAAGACCCCGGGGAGCGATCGGATGCGAGGGTGAGGCCGGAGAGCCTCCCCATAGACGGTGGGAGTGGGGGGGGGGGGCGCCTCGTGGGAACGCGCCGGGCCCCCCAGGCCCCGGAGCGGCCCGGCCCGGCTTCCCAGGCCCCGGGCCGGAGGGGGGGCGAGACACAAAGCAAGCCCCGCGGGCGGCGTACTGCTGCGGGGAGTGCGGCCGGGGGTTTGTTGGATTGATCACGCTGTTAAACCCACGCGCCCTCGCCGCGGCGATGAACCAGCTGCCCCCTGGGGCCTGGGTGTCTCCGCTCTAACCTAGCTCCTGTGCCACA
>NW_005871100.1:4579985-4649675 GCF_000147115.1 Myotis lucifugus | reverse complement strand
TTACAGCCGCGCTGGCCGGATCTGCCGGGATCACTTCAACCGAGGAAACCGGCTCCCCAGGCTCCGCCAGACGGAGGCCCGGGACGGGGAGAGGATGGGGCGGGGGGCCGCCAGCCTCAGCCTCCCGCGCCCGCTGCGCTTCGGAGAGGCGGCCGCGGCGTCCCCCACCCCGCACCCCGATTCTGTGCACATTTTCGCGGGAACTGAGCTCACGGGGAGGGGGGCCCACCGTCCCGCGCGTCCACCGCTCACCCGCCAGGCCTTTTCGCCCCGCCCGCCCGGGCTCCGGAGCGCGGCGTCCCAGCGCGCGGGGGGCGCCCAGCCCGCACCCTCGGGGAGGGGTGAGCAAAATAAACTCAGAGGTTACCGAGGGTCCCGGACGACGCCCGAGAGCCCCAGGCCCCCTCTGCCTGTTTAAACACACTTCGCTCCCTGTTTTTGCAGCAGAAAACAAACATCAGGAGCTGCGAGGCGGCTTAGAAACTGGAGGTTCCCGTGTGCGCGGCCTGGGAGTTCACGGCGCCGGGTTAGTTCTCGGCCGGGCCCCTCGCTCTCCTTACTCCCTCCGAGCAATAAGCACTCCCTACATTTTACTTTTTGTGTTTTGGCTTTACCTTTAGCCTCTGAAGGGTGGTGCTCTCTGCTCATAATTTTGCTTTCGGAGGAAGACAAACCGTGAAGATGGTGAAATAAAATAAGAAACGTATGGCTCAACTTGAACTAACAAATCCGAGGTGGTAGTTCTAAAGTAAAAAAAAATGTACTCCTTTCCGTACCTACATGTGACTGAGTGTGAGGTGTGAGGTGTTTTCCTACCTCCCGTTTGTGAAGTTGATCACGTCAGTGTGCAGATTTTGCTCTGCAGACACGAGGGATAATGAGGTCAGACAATTACCCACAGTTAGAACATGAGGGCGAGACCGGCGTTCACGTAGCACCCTGCCCTTATTTTCTAGCTCCGCAAAAGTCCACAGCGCACAGATGACCAATGCAGTGAATCCGCCTTGGGGACCAAAAGGGGCCGCATGCTGACCTGACAAGCTCCGGGAAGGCCTGCGTGGGGGCCTTGCAAACTCAGAGGCCTGAAGGAGGGTCTGAATCATGTCTTAGGCCGATATCTTCCCCGACAAAGATCAACTTTGATCTTAACTGAGCCTTTTTTGCAGCTACCGTCACATACCTGTGAAATGTCAGGGTAACTTGTAACTTCCCTTTTTCCGGACCCCTCAGGACACAACCAATGCACCAGGGCAGAGACCACAAATTCCCTGATTGTTCTTGTTATCGTGTTAATTGTTGACCGTTAGCGATCCTGTACCCACCTGTGTAAAAGAAGCACGTGTCTATCATTTTACGTTTTATCCAATCCCAGAGGTCCCCCCCCACACACACACATACCGCTTTGCTTTGTCCTGCCTCCCTAATCTATCAGCAATGGATTTCATGTAACCCACCTACATCTCCTCCTTTGGTTGTAATGTATAAAACAAGGTGGAAAAACTGCCATTCTCTCCGGCATTATCTCATACGTTGAGATTCTGCTTCCTGGCAATTGTTGACAGTTTGGCTCAAATAAACTCACAAAAATTCTTTACAGGTTTGAATGCTTCTTACGTTAACAGCCTTTTTGTAAAAAGGAGGCTTAATAGCTACTTTCGGGAAGATTTTTTAAAATGATATGTCCACTGAAGGTCTGCTTGTAACTGCTGACTGCAATTTTAAAATGCGTAATTACAGGGTCGAGTGATCGAAAGTGAATGTACAATTATTCTGCTGGTACCTGCAAATGGGCTTGCTCCTTGGTGTGTTTTCTTATTTCCTCCCTTCTCTCTGCAAATACCATTAGCTCTGAGTCTGGCCTTAAGTAGGGGCAGCCCAAAGCCCTCTCTTCCGGATAAACCCAAACAGAAAAAACAGATATATTCATAAAGAAGACAACAGATGAGAGTACAGGTCTCACTTCCCGTGGTCCCCACCCCAAAACAAAGGCGCTGCTGATTCCGACTATTGTGACTTGCGGAGAGAAAGTCTTCCCTATCTTTAATCGGGACCCCAAAATGAACCCCTAAAAAAGCAGCTCCATTCAACCTCAGCCCCAGTGGTCCCCACCAAACTCTGCTCCGGGGGAGACCGCTGGCTGGGAAGTTTAGCTTCACCCTCCCTCCACCGCATTTTAATCCCTAAGAAAACCTACAGACGACATTCTCGGAAACAGAGCCGCTTCTTACCCTTATCTTTTTAACTCTTGGTACTGTGCGTATGGGGCACACTTTGCTTTAGGGAAACGTTTTTTGCAAACACTTTCACTGAGTGCGTATTTTACTCGCAAACTTTCTCGGGCAAATCTCAAGAGGAAGTTTCATATAAAGCAACAATCAGCAAAGCTTATTTTCGTAATATGTAGCCCCTTAACAGTGCGAGTACGTTCTCACTTCATGTAGCTATAAAATATAAAGGTGTTTGGTTTTCAATTTTCCTAAATTACTGCGGGGGTACAGGGGGTGTGGAGAGTGGAAGGCGATCCTTGTGCCATCTGGCGGTGCCGTGCAGAATTTCGCCGAAGAAGCCAAATTTACCGACCATCTATGCCTAGAGCGGGTTTCTCCAGGGAAAGGCTTTGCAAATCTTGTCCTTTGGAAATCAAGGGGGTGGGGGAACAGCCTTCTTCACCAAGGATTAGTTTAAAGATATGTTGGTGGGAATGAAGAGGGAAATTCTGTACGTTGGAAGCCCGAAGTTACAGTACAGAGATTTCTTGACTTAACCATTGTCTATGTCCACAACATAACTCTTGTTTTCTTAAGTTAAAACACAAAAGATCGCTTATATTCCGGTGACATCGAAGTTTGGAAAAGGCCAGGGCGAATTGTAGAGCTGAACGTTTTGCCTCATTTACTCAGAGGACCGTGCAGGCGTCTGTGCAATACCCTCCACTGAACACGTGAGGGCGTGCTCAAGTCTCTCGGGTCCCCGGTAATGTGACTCCTTCCTTTATTTGCATGAATTGCCATGATTGGATGCTAGGCTTTTAAAACGTCAATTTTACGTCAAATCGTTGTCAACCAACCAGCAACCTACTCCAACGTGATTGGTTTCTACTGTCGGTGTCAATCATCTGAAATTTGCATACTAGTCCGTGGTGGCTAGAAGCTTGTCAGTAGGTTGTGGCAGCTGGAAGGGGAAGAATCGGACGGAGAAGAATGAAAATTGACTTTGTTCTGGCAAATCAAAATAAAAGTATTACTTTTCTCGTTATTTTAGAATAAATTTAAGTGCACATTAACCTAATAAAATAAAGACATTCTGTTAAACAAAAAAAGCAACTAGCAAACCATGTTTACTAATTTTATTTAATGTTTGTTGTTTCAAAATATTAATAAGTAGTCAAAGACATAATAAAACGCAAATATGAATGCTAATAATTTAGTGTAAGTTATAATTTTTAAAGAAGGTGAACATGAGGCTTCAAAATAAAATTACGGTGATAGAGTAAAAACACTGCTTTCAATATTTGGGCTGAAAGCGCTGTGCTTCTAAAGAAAAAAATGCACCAAGGGGGGAATAAAAAGAACATTATTTTGCTTTTAATAGTCACATATTTCCACCAATCTGCTTTTTTTTTTTAATTTACTGTGCACTCACAAACAGGATGGTATTTGAATGGAGCATCTGTAATACTTGTATCTGTATATGTCTACACACACCCACACACACACACCAAAATAAAAGCAAATAAAAAAATCTCAGGGCCTGTGAGAAGGTAATTGCCAGTTTTAAATTTTAGGATCCATAAAACTGAAGCTTTGATTTGCCTGCTACAAAAATCTTCTAGGACTACTACACTTTAAAAAAATATTCAGAGCTCTAAGACGTTTACTATCTCCCTAAAATATGTGCAAATACGAACCAACGACCTAACACCTTAAAAACCCGAAACCTTCTCGGCCTTCCTCGGCCCGGTTCTGACACTCGGAAGAAACTTGTCCGACGCGAGAATTGGATGCAACAGGGCAGCGGAGCAATGCTCCTCGCTCAGCCAGCCCTCGCCTCTGAAGAATTTTGTTCTAGGCGTTACCAGCAGCAGCGCGGCAGTACATTGGAGTTGCCTCTATGGCATTCGCCGGGTTAGGAAATTAATTTCCAACTTTACATTTAATAGTCAATTGGTATTTCCTTCGCTGTTTTATTTATCTTTGCCACTATTGTTTTACTGGTTGCTACATGTTTCTAGTTTTCTTTTTACTTCCTTTCTTTCTTTTTTCTTCCTTTCTTTATTGTTTTCTTTTAAAAAACTTTTCCCCCTTTCTTCCGGTAAGGATGATCACAGCGTTCCGGGTGTCTACAATAGTTCGCCCTGGTTTGCATGACCGTCGGAGGCTAAGATACGAGTGTACCTGGGACTTCAGGGAAACCAAACGGAGCTCCATAGGGTGCTGAGGGGAGGCGGAGGAGAGGTGTGCGGCGCACAGGAAGGCTGGGCTGTGATACTAAGCGTGATTTAGTGTATGCTTTACAAGAAATGCACAAATGGACACAGCGGTAAAAATTAAATCCCTTCCTTAGGGTTTTAAGTATCTTTTTCAGACACGTAAAGCATGCCTTCTACTTCTTTACTTTCTCCCCAATTAGCCTGATGCTGGAGACGGCCCCTGGAGCCGGTGAGTGCGCTGTCTGGGACGATCAGCCCTTCTGACTCAGCGGGAAATGCCCGCAAAAAGGACTGCAGCCACGGAGCAGGCAGAAGCAGCTTTCAATTCGAGCTCTCATCGCTACCACTATCACCACCATCACCCCCACCACCACACACTCACACCCGCACACGCAGGCGGCGCGCGCGGCGTAGACACCCACTCGCGCACGCGCGCACAGCTCCCCTTGCTGTCAATCACCCGCTCACGCCATGAGGCGCAAGCGCACTGATGCATTCTGGCCAACCCCCTCCGCCACGCCCCTTCTACGTCACCCCGCCCAATGGACCAATAAGAGGGCGGATTTGGGGGCGGGCTACAAGGAAGCAGCCAATGAGAACGCGTTTGGAAGCCAAGGCTTGAAGGGAGTAAATCCTTCCGTGGTCCACGTTCAGCCGCCCCCGCGATGATTTATGCGTCCCTTTTATTATTTGTAACACTTTGGGAAGTTATTAAAAGGAAGATCTACTGCTTCCTCTTTTTTGGGGTGGAACTGGATGGCAATATTTGTCAGTGGCCCTTATTAGGGGAGCGTGAGGCACCGTGGAAAGCAGTTCGATGCTGGGTTTGTGTGGGTCCTGTTTTTTATTACAAGACAGATTATCCTTTTCATTACAAGCTGCAGACAGGGCCAGCTCCGAAGGTCTTCGTGGCCGAATGATCTTCGATCACTCAGGGAGCTGAAACCTGATGCCTCCCGACTTGCTCGTCTGTACTCTTGGCGTTGGGAAGAGTCTCTCGGGAAGGTGTTACAACCTTTGGTCGCAAGAGAAAGAAATAAGCAAACTCCTCCTCCACCTTCCCCACCACCCCCTCACCCCCCGCCCCCGCCCCAACACAGAGTAAACCTCGGCCTTTTTCCGCTTGGATGCTCATTAAGAGTTGGTTGACTTTGTAGCGGATGCAATAAAACTTGGATGGTTTCAGGCCCCAAACAATCCTGGTTTCTGTTTTTCTCTCGCCCCAACCACACCCCCAAGGAAATTGCCTTTTCAGCAGGCGCCTGCGGGAAAGAACCGCAAGAGACAGATTCCCCTTGGAGACCTGCAGTTTGGGAGTCAGGGAAGGGGCGTCAGGGGGGTATGAAAATAAAGGGGGCCAAGGTAAGCGTGCAGGGCGGCGAAGGAGGCCTTCGTGTTTGGATTTGAATTTTCTGGCCTGCTAGGGGAGGAATCCACAAACCTCGCAGTACCTGAAGGACACTGAGCAGTTGTCATCCACAGAAACGCTGGCCACCCCAACCCAGGCTGCGCGTCTGCACTTCCCGGGGAAGACCAATCCCCTGGGCACAATGAACGGGAAAGAGCCAAAAATAATAATAAATAAATAAATAAATGGATACAAATTTGCTACTCTCGACTTCCAGATATAAAGAACAACTTCAAAAGTAAAACAAAGATTCCAAGAAGTCGGGGGACGTGGACAGTATGTTGCCTCAGTTCTCTGGGTCACAGTGGGGAACTTCAGTCCTAATCTGGCGATATTGTTTGAAATTATGCAAATCCATGCAGGAAGGGGAGCTGGGAGATAGAAATGGGGTGAAGAGAGACCCAAGGGAGAGAAGGAGGAGGAGGCGGGTAGAAAGAACCAGGAACTGTTTGATCGAAGGAAGGATTGAGTTGAAGGAAAACAAAACCATGAACTTCAAAGCCCCAGCCTAATCCCCCTCAGGTTAATTTCTGCTTCCTAAAAAACTGATCAGGGTCATCAATCACCCGTCCCGCCCGCCGGTCCTGCTCTTTCCAAAGAGCTTCTCTCCCCGCCGTCCGCCGCAGGGGCGCGGGGTGGTTCTCCAGCAGCAGGTCGCCGGTGGCCTCCCGGGGCTGCAGGGCCCCAGGGGCTGGGCGGCCGCTGGGACTCGCGGGAACCGGCTTGCTGGAGGAGGTGAGGGTCCGGAGAAGACGCCGGAAGGGGAGCGGGCTCGACCAGGAGGGGTCCTGCAGATGCAGTTTTCATTCCACGGGCCCTAACATAAAACCCAACCCTCACGTGTGTCTGGAGCGCCGTTTGAAGAAGGTTACAGCGTGTTTAGAGATTTGCAAAGCTCTGCCGAGCTGTAAAAATTAGAAAGGCCTGCCTGAGATTTGTCAAATGACTTCCGGTAGCAGAGCCCCCCTTAAACCCCGGCGAGCCTGCAACCTCTGATCTCGGCTGGGTCAGGCCTGTAACTCCACGATGGACAGTTCTCCAGTGGCACCTCTGCGCCAGTCGCGCGGGGGGGGGGGGGGGGGGGCGGGGATCAGTGAAAGGGTCCGCTTCCAGTCCGGAGGGGGCCTAGTTAGGTGTAGGGAAAAGTCAAGACGAGGCTTTCCCATTGGCTTTTCCGCTCAGAAAGCCGCAGGCGTGGACCAAGCGCCTTGCAGTTGACTGTTAGATTGGGGTACCTGTCACCTGCATCCCGAGGCAGGACCTATGTTGCAGCAGCAACTATAACTAAACAAAATTTTAAAACAAAGCCAAGCACCATTTTGTCAAAAGATCTGAGACAGTGTCCTTGCTTGCAATCCGGGAGGTTTCGTGGGCTGCAGCTCGTAGGATTTCCCAGCTTTTCCGGGTTATTCCCAGGCGGACCTGGATGAGGGATTCCTTTCCTCTGCAATGACAGCTTGCTCCTCCGCGCGCACCAGGCTGCGAGTTAGGGCGCGCAGGACCGGACTGCGCGGAACACCAATCACACCGAGCGGGTTTACATAAATTGTACAACGCGGGCTCACCAGGCTAGAATAAATAACTGACGGAGACTGTTGGCCAAGAAAAAAAAAAGGAGAGAAAAAAAAAGAAGAAAGGGAATCTGTTGTTGGACGTCAGTCAGGTCCCTCCACTACACCGCTCTGATTTTTTTTAACGTTGTTACTGTTCCTCATATTCGATACAAAGAAGTATAACTGAAAATGAACAATCAAGTCTGGTAGATTTCGTTGCCCTACATGAATGGTTACTTAGATTCATCCATGTAAATGCTCTTTTTCCTTGGAAGGGAAATGAGCATGGTTTTCCTATCACACACACACACACACACACACACACACACACCAGGACTATATTACACTTTTTTAAAAACATAAAATACCTCTAAAGTTGATCAGTGATGGATACATTTTTAACGCATTACATATTTTATTATCCACGAATAAAAGCAGGATTAAGTTCCAGGAAATAACGGATTGAAGATTTGATCATTTTCCCATTTAGGAGGGAGGGGAACAATCTCCCAAAATAGTTATAGAATTGCTAAAATTGGGGGCATAAAGGACCTCAAGGGAGAAATAAACTAGAAAAAAAGACTATGGGATGCATTGAGGCATAAAGATCGGGCGCCAAATAATGAAATTCAAGGGCAAATTAAAGAAGGCAATGAGGGTTTATCTGCGGGGCCGTCACTGCCGTAGGTGGAGTGGCCGCATCTGTACCAGATGTCAGACTTTCCTGCGACTTGCTTCTCGCGTTTCCACTCTAGTCCCTGAACACGGCCACCGGGGCGGTAAGGGAGCGTCTGCAGCGCCAAAATGCAATGCGGGCTTCGCCTCGGGTGCGCGTGTGAAGCTAATGAAAGCTGAACTCCGAACTCAGTACCCTATTTCCCAAACCACAAGCAGCGGGTGACAAGAAACAGAGTTTTCTCTCTCAGCAACCCCAGCACCGCGGCCAAGTGAAAGCAAATACTCTCGACAGCTTCGGAATTAAAATGATTTGCTAAAACCACTGCTCACCCTTTCCGGGGGCCCCAGCCTGTCTAAACTCGTGGTATTTACATTCCTGGAGGCCCCGGTGAGGAACACGAAGAGGCGCTGGTACCCCCAGCGCGTACAGCCTTGAACCCGGCCTCTTCCGGGCCCAGGGCAAAATATTTCCAAGACCTGCCCCCCACCTTTGTAAGGGACGTGAGGGCATTCATCAAGTCTGCAGTGCATGTATTCATTGCTGTAGTGCTGAGCTCTCTAAGCGAGTAGGAACCTATTATTGATATCCGTTCCTTGCACTGATATTTATTATCTGCAGGAATATTTAAGGGTCTGTATTTGGCCGGCCACCTTTGACAGGCGCCGTCACCTCACACTCCCGGGTAATAGACCACACTGCGGCTGCATTTAATTTATTGGAGTGAGAAGTTACTGCGGGAGGTTTCCAAAGGGGGCCTTTGCCGCGTAGGGAGGCCAACACCCAACCAACCCCATAAGTACTTAGAAGATTGTATTTTTGTCTCGGAAAGAACACACGCAAACACAACCCAAAATACGAAAAACCTTTAAGGCATGGATTATTAACTAGGGTCCACGGATGCTTTTAAGGGTCTGTGAAATTCCCTTACAACTCCCTGAAATATTAAGCTAAATTTTGGGTGGGCGGTTGTGGGGGGGGGGGGGGACAGGGATAATATTTTAAAAATAAAATTCTTTTAAAAGCTTGTGACCACCACCCACAGATAAAGAAATAAATTATTGAGGAGCCATAAATTGAAATTTACACCAAGTGCTCGGAAGCTTTGCGTTGGGACTGAATAGACGAAATCTGAGAAGTCAGTATAATTAGCAGCGAACTAGGCACGATTTTTCGCTTGCTTTAAGGTAATAGATCAAAACAAGCAATACTGAAATCCGTTAATAGCCATGCCATTGTGATAAATTCAAGAGAGCTTAGGGAACTGGCAAGCGGCTACCTGGTGTTAATATTAATGAGTTTTTAAACCAGAATATTTCTATGACTCCATTTTCCCGGTACACTTCAAGGCAACCCAAGATCTCCTAATATTGTAATTACCACGGCCGACAGAGGGAACCCGATCCGATGTGGTTCTAAAACAAAATGGGATATTAACCGTGTTTGTTTTTACTTTGATCCATAGGAAATAGGTCCTGCGCCCTGTGACCCATTAAACTAATAAGATTATACACATCAGCAGAGCGGAGGTTCTAATTGTTTCCATCTGTCCCAGATCTTTGCATTTTAAAAACTGATGAAAATGAGGCTTGAGTTACAAAAGAGAAAATATATTGAGAGCGAAAGAGTGACAAAGCTAAACTGGGTAGGACCACACATGAAATCAATTACCAAGGAAAAAATTTGCTGTATATGGTGTGGCGATTTTGAGAAAGCAAATTATGCAGGAAACAATCATTTAATTGATCTGTGCGCGCAGGTTTCTTAAAGGTAACACTTGCTGGAGAAAACCACCCAATCAGAAGCGTTTCCGGGAGACACTCTACACCTCCCCACCTCTTTATGAATATTTAAACAGTTAGATTTCTTTCTTAAATATTCAAGAGACTATGCCTCACCGGCCCGATTTTCATTGGGTGGCTCACACCAAGGTGGGGCCAGAGGGAGGAGATGCGTTCGCGCCTTCATTTGCTTAGACCTCCCTCCTTCTTTGACGTCATCGTACAGCTAAGCCAATCCGCGAAGCTCACTTTGACAAGTTTCTCCGCCCCTCATTTCTTCGCTGGTGGCCAGCCTTAGCCAATAGCATGGCTGCATGCTAATGACAGAACGCGAGCGTTCCTCGCTCCGCCCATTTCCCCACCCCTTCCCGGGGCGTGGCGAACCCCCGGGGCGTGGAGAACCGAGCTGGTGGGAGGGGTCGATTGTGGGTCCGGTGCGGGGGGAGCGCTGGGGAAGAGGCGGAGAGAACGTAACACGTGGGACTGGGTTTACCTCCCCGCTTCCTCCTCCCCTGATCCACCTCCAGACCCGCGACATGCCGTTTGGTCATTGGCTGGATTAATGAGGGCAGGGGCGGGTTCATTTGCATAAGGGAGGGCGGGTCCAGAGGTCGCTTTGTAACTCTAGAGCCCGTGCCCCGCCCTCCCCCGGGGAGGGGATGCGGGCGGGGCGAGGGTGGGTCCGCGCCAGCCCCGCCTGCCTCGCCCAGCTTTCCCCAAGGGCTTAAAGGGAAACGGTTGTCTGAAAAGATTCCTTTTCAAGGGAATGATATCTTTCTAAATATATCTATCTCTTCGTTCATTTTCACAAGTCGTTCAGGTTGTAGCATCAAATAAGTAGAAATGACTAACACATCCAAAAAGAAAATTCATGTCCTTTTCATCTGCGTAAGATCCCCTGCTCCCGCTGGCCTTTTGTGATGTGGAAATGTTTTTATTATAACTCATAATAAAGCACTCTTTCACGGGGATTCATGTTTTGTCTTTACTAGGAATCCCTGTCTGCCTAGTTTTCTTCTCGCGGAGCCGCAGAAGGCCGAGCTGGCGCGTTTAAACAGCCGAGAAGGGCGAGGATTCTTGCGGGCTCGGCGTTGGTGCTTTGCTCGCGAATAACGCAAGTGTTAAAATTGTCTCCCACAGTCATACGCCTCAGGGATACTCGCGTGTCATTTTTTAAAATGAAAGAATTATTCTTGTGGTTCGTGCTTTTGTTTTCTTTACAAAACAATTTCCTTCTGTTTTATGTCCACCTGAACACAGACTTACCTTTTCAGGACTTGTCAACGGTGCCAGGTGGCAAATCACTGGAAAATGAAAAGACGGATCCGAGAACCTGAGTTTTATAATACCATTGGGGCTTCGATATTGGAGAATATTTCTACAGCTTCCAGAAAGATAATTATAGTAGCTTGTGTGCTCCAAGCTAAAATTTGGAAGTGGTTGGTATTTTAATTTAGATTCCTCTTTAAAATCTGAATAGTCAGCAAAACCCTCTGACGAAATAAAGCTGGGAGAAAGCGCTGCTTTCTTTTGGAGGGTTTGCGGGACTTTATTTAAACAGAAAAGTTAAAATTCATAGCAAACACGAATATACACAGCCCCCCCCCCCCCCCCCCCGAATTGTCTTTATCTCCCTCCTGGAAGACAAATGATACCTTTCAGATTCTCTAATTCCTAACCTTCCAACTAATAAAGAGGTTTCCAAATACCTTCTATATTAGCAAAAACCTGGGCCTTCTCTCAACGGCGAATAACGGTTCCAGGAAAGTGAAGGGAAAAGATTTTTTGATAGGTTAATGTGCTCTAACTTTTTTCTTTGAAACACTTTCTTATGTGTAATGAAGGGAGAAAAATCTGCCTAATTACTGCCTTCCTGCCGGGATATATATATATATATATATATATATATATAGATTACATTAATTCCTATTTACTTTTGTAGTCTTAAAACTAAATGGCTTGAAGCATTATTTTATGCCTCCTCCATGAAATTATATTCAGAAATATTATTCTACTACTAACAGATAATTTAATGTTAAAAATACATGTGGATACCTATGATATTCCAAGCAATTAAAATAATGCAAATCCATCTGTAAGCCAAGAATCATTAAGTCAGTTGGTAATTTGTTAAAATTGATATTTAAAATTAAACTGTAGGTAAGAGAGATTAATAAAACATAACTTTAATACACTTGATTCTTAGTAATTATCAGTGGTAAATTTTACAACCTAATGGCAAAAAAATTATATGTTCAAGTTAATCAGTTTTAGGAGTTAGCTCTATATGACTTGTTAATTCTGTTTTAATAAGTTCTGGGATGATGAGTACAATACTGATTTAAGAAATCTAAATGAAAAATTATTTAATCCAAAATATCACATTGTTGTTGTTTTTATAAATAAGGCTTTTCTAGTTCTGAAGAAATATATGTTCTTGAAAAAAAACTGAGAAATACTAAAAGGCATAGGGGGTGGGAAACAAAATGCATACATAATCTCACAATCAAAAATTAAATTTATCATTGCCCTTTATTTTCTTCCTACCTTTCTCTATGTATGACTGCTGAGATTGTTCTTTTATTTAAGCAATTTAAAACTGAACTTTGAACAGTGAGTTCTTAAGAATAGAACCCAATCTGAATTTTGTAAGAAAACAAATAAAACTTCATTTTATTATAAAGAAATGATTATAAAATAATCATTTGAAACTACCAAAAATAGAAGTAAAATATAATGACCTGTTCATAAATAATTTCCACTGTCACTTGTTTTCTTTTTAAACAACAACAACACTGTATTATCATTTTAAAACATAAGTATTGGGACCTTTGGTTTAAAATTAAAACAATACACCCTCACATAATTTACCTTTTTGCATGTTTTTAAATAATTTGTTAAAAGTTGCGTTTTTATATTCTAATCTAGCAAAGGCTGATTTGAGTTTTCTTTATGCTTAGCTTATCTTCTGCAACACATGCCATCAATTCCAGTATTGTTCATGCACACAGTTTTTATGAGTTTTACAAAAATCCTCCTTTCCTTTATTTTCTACTCCTCCTAAGATGCGTTTGTTGATTATTCCTGTTTCAAATCCTGTAAGAAGCCATAATCACAGCAAACCAACACATTAAAGACATTGGTCTGTTTTCAAATTGCAATTTTTTTCCTTTAGTCCAATTATGTTTTACTAACAGCATCTGCTTCCAATCTATTTGCACTTTTAGGAATACTGATTTTTATTAATAGCACCTGAAAATACCAGCAAGCCACAAAGGACATGTAATTAAGAATATTATCAAGCAAGTACTTAACCAAATGCATGATTGGCTATGTTTGTAGCCTCTAAAAAATTAAGCAAAAGTACATATCTCACCCTTTCATTTTAGTCTCTCATGGTATGGACTTCTTCCCCATCTTGATATTCCGGTTCCAGTAACAGAGCAAATAGCCCTGTTAATCATTAAATCATAAACTCATAGCAGTACAGTCTTTATAACATATCACATATCCTGTACATTTCAAAGTCAAATCATTTCATTGTGCTGGCAGATGGTTGTGGAACGAAATCTGTTTTTACACGTTGGTTTCCTTTAGCTTACGGTAATATCCAACTCTAATATATTCAAACAAGTGTTCAAATGATAGAAACGAACCTTATTCCAAAATATAAAGTAAATTGCTAAGTGTGAGAAAGTCTAAATCTGTGTTCCCTGCTATTTTATTTTATTTAAATGTATGGATTATGTGAAATGGATAATTTCACCCACTTTCCCAGGGTGGTTTTATAAGAAAAAGACATGGAAATTGATATGCCCCCATGGAAGAGCAACCATTCAGGCCACACTTTTTAAGGATGTAAGAATTCCGTAAGAATATACAGTGGCACTTTAAGATCTCTCTGAATAAGAACTGATTGACCAATTACGTACTCACAGCTGGAAGGTGCTTGCTCTATATACATGTTAAAAGACTGCATTTGTCTTTGTGGATAAACACCATGCACAAGAAAGGAAATTAAGAATGTGGTGGGGAGTGTTTGTTTTGTTTCAGGTGTCTTTCATCATGAGTGTTTCTTGAAAATTTAACAGCACAAATTCACCATTGGAAATGGAGATAGATATATTTCGCTAAAATTTATACATATGTGATTTTTTTCCATGGGAAACAAGAAATGTTTTGTGACCAGACTGCCATAATTGAGTCATGAAAACACTCTTAAAAAAAAAAAAAAGAGTGGCTTTACTAATAGTTATTGTACTTAAGCTGTTTCTATAAGGTGGTGAAGCAGCTATGAAATATTTTAACTTTCATTTGCTATAAAAAGGCAATCTAGAGAATAAAAACAAAATAGTGTCAGAATACTAGCTCTCCATGCAAAGATGAAATGTATCTGAAGAGAGAAGCATACAGTTGTCTACCTCCAAAGTGTCAAATGAACATTTTTCTTCCTTTAAGCGTGGATTATGTTGAAAATCGCCTTGATTTTCTTGCTTTACATCATAGATACACGAGTTCAAGTGAGGTTTCAAAGTAATATCAGCTCCCCAAACTAAGAAATCTTATTATTTAAACTTGATTGTAAAATGAGTTTTGTATGGGGAAAAAAAATCTAAAGTGCCGGTTGGGTCAACTTCTCCATCACAGTGTTGTTTGCACATTCTCATGATGGTGAACAACAACATGCTGAGAAAAATTCCATTTCTTTTCAAACGTCTGGAGGTGATACTGGCATATCATTTGAGGGGAAGGGGAAAATCACTCCTGGGACAGTAAATGAATTTCATCACTAAAGTCTTTTCCCTTCCTTTTTAGTTTAACCTCTACAACACGTGCAAAATGCCAGTATCATTGTAAGAATATTTGAAGGGATATTTGAGGTAAATGAATGGTAGCCTGATGACCAAATTAAAGTGTGAAGTTGGCGGAAACGTAATACATTTGGGATCAGCTTGTCCTGATTTTAAAGAGTCATCGATCATTGAAAATTACCATTATAAGATAATAATGCACTCTCGAAATTACATGTATTTTTCAACCAAAATGACATAGGTGCATTGTAGAAAATTTAAAGGCACAACAAAGGAAGCAAAACTCACCCCCACACATAGAAAAATACTGTTCAGATTTATTTTATATATATTTTTGTGTGTTAATATATTTACATTTCAAAAAAATAAAAATGGCACATGCTGTTTTGTAAACTGTTGAGTTTTATTAGACTTAAGAGATAATGGAAATCTTCCTATGGTCCCGGGTTCTTCCACAACATTATCTGAATTGACCGATGGGTCTCCTTTCAATGGTCATGCTGGATTTATCCAGCACTTTCCATGTCATGAGCCTTTTAGGTTGTGTCCAATTTTGTGGCATAAACGGTGCTTCGGTACACATGGCATTACATCTTTGTCAGCTGTGACTAGTTTTGTAGGGTAAATTCCTGTGAGAGCCATTGCATATTTTCAAAGCTTTTTGTTCATTTCTTTTGCATTATTTCTTTTCTTTCTTTATTCTGACCTTTTCTTCCCCTTTTTGGGGGTGTGTGTGTGTTTGTTGCTTTGTTTTTTTTTTTGTTTTCAGATCAATAGCTTGTTTTTCAATTAAAAAGTGACCCATATGCATTCTTTCCTTGCTTTTAAAAAGCAAAACCTTAAAAAATCAAAAGTCTAAAGTTCCCAGTTTGCTGTGTAATTTTTTGAAACCTTTCTCTATGCATTTAAATAACATATATGTACATATAGAAAATATACCACTGCATAGTCTTAAATACTGTTATGATAATTCAACATGTATTCATTCTCAGTGATAATCATACATCACTCAAGAGAAGAGAGGGAAAGGAGGGAGGTTAGGAGAGAGGGGGGAAATTAAAGAAATGGTAATCAGTAAAATGAAGATATACCCTAAGCTGAACAAGGTAATGACATCCATGTTTCCTCCACAGCTCCAGAAGGCTGCTTAGAGTTTCGTGCTGTTTTCTTAAAATAGTGATCCTTTCTTTACCTGGTGCGAAGTCAGCCCCCAGTTTATTCAATCCACAGAGGTGATGAGAAGGCCCCCTGAGTCAAATCCCTGCCAGTCCTGCTGTGCAGTTGTCTATACTGGTTAGGAAAGGTCCCAAAGATTTGTAGAAAATTAGCATCAAGCATAGACTTTTTATGTTTTAAGAAGCAAGTTTAGCATTAGGTAGAACAGAATTCCCTCTGCTGGTACCAAAGTGCTCAGAGAGTAGGAGTGATAGAACTGAATTTTTACTTTTCTGCTCTCTTTTTTTGTAATTTCAGGGAATGGCGGGGGTGGGGGGACTTCTGGCAGAATGAAAGCGGGGCGGGGGGGAGTTGTTACCTCCTTAGCGAAGCAGATGCCTGGCAGTTGAAGGGCTCTGGGAAGAGGGCTTAGTACGTGGCATTGCTTCTTGCAGGTGTGACAGGACCTCTGAGCAATGCCTTCCCCCGGCTCCTCCCCCAACCCCACCCCACTCATTCCGACGCCTAGCAGTTGGCGGCAGGCTTGTCATGAGGACAGCAGAGGATACAGCTGTGTCATCGCGGTGGCACCTCATCCTCTTTCCTCCTGACCTTCCCACAAAGATGAGTCTCTAACTTCCTTCCTTCTATTGTGAGACCCGCCATTATCTGTCTCCCCAGTGGGGTCACTCTTTCCTAATATCGAGGAGGGTAGGGTGGGGGCAAGGGGAGGGCGATGAAGAATTGAAAAGAGGGGCGGCTGAAAAGCAATGGAAATAAGAGTAATCTATACCTCCATTCATTTTTGTTTCTCCTGGAATTCTCTCCCAGCATATAAGTTAACAAAACTGAACTGACTTAAGCACAGTGGAACTTGGAAATTGACCAATTACTCCTTTCTCCTTTCTGAGTGTCAAACCGATGCTAAAACGCCATGAAAACAAACTTCCTGTCAGTAAAGGCACAGGCTTAAAGCTCATGGAAAATACTTTAGAGGCATACTAGACATCAAATAACTGCTCCCAAACATTCTGCTACATCAAGCCTGGGAGGATCAGAAACAGATGGGCTCACTTCCTCTCAGCATTTCACACAAACTCCGAAAACTAAAGGAAGAGTCTGGAAAAAAAAAAAGAAAGAAAGAAAGAAAGCTTTTCCATTTGCTCATCCCGATGTTTGAAAATTTTGAAAACACCCAACCCATTCTAATTATACGGTTTTATTGCACCGGGAAATTAATTATTATTACTGCCTTAGAGGTGCTGAAAAACATTTGATCTTTCCAAAACGCCTGGGTCTTCTTTATGCAATCTCTTTTTACAAAGGCATCAAGTCTTATGAGAAAAATCCCACAGAACTTCTAGGTTCCGTCATCAGAGTTGATGCCATGTTGTCTACAATCAAACCAACCCTTTGCACGTGCATCCTTCTTGAGGCCCACCTCCATGGCACAGAGGGGAGAGGTATTATCTTTCTAATTAATATGGACAATAACACTGTATTTCTAATCAGAGGAACCCTCCTAAACAAAACCACCTGGATTTCCACACACACACACCCCAATTTTATGTATTAACTCTTTTCAAACCTCCACTTCTATTTGAACTGTGGAAGCTATAACTACATCTCCACCGATGGCTATCTAACATGGGAGTGCTTGGGGTGGGACAGTTGTCCCTACTTCCATCTGCAGAGATGGTAACTTTCTAGACCTGGTAGATTGCATTTGTGAGAAATATTCTGAAAGGTCTCACCCAATCATTGTCTGCTGCTCTCTTTAATTGGTCATTCTGTTCTTTTTTTTTTTTTTTTCTGGTAAAATCCATCAAGATGGATCAAAGATGGAGACCCAAAACTAAACCAGCTCTTTTCCTTCATCTTCTGTTTATTAAATCAAGAGTTAAGACCGGGTGAATTCAATTACTCCTTTGAAGACCACATCTTTGTTTTGAAAGGCAGATCCCTCAAAGCAGCATAACTCGAGCATCTGTTCATCTGAACAGCCCAGAAACGTGCCCAGATTGTGCCAACTCCCAGTATCAAACACAGTCTGGAGGGTAGACCCCGGAGCCAGGATGCCTGATCCACTGGCTTGGCCCCTGCCACCTGTGTGACCCTGCACCAGTTTTGTAACCTTTCTATGTCTCTATTTCCCTCAAGGGTGCAGTGGGAATAATTACAGTATCCACAACCTCATGGGGTTGGGTGAAAATTCCATTAATATTCATAAAGCTCTTAGTGCCTAACTCAGCAAGCAATCAAAAGATTTTTTTAACAGAATAACTAGATATTCCCTTTGCCTAGGAATGGGATATTTAGATCTCTTTAGGAATTCTTACAAAGGCAATTTGGTCCATATATTGGTGTCTCCGTGGGGGCATTCCTATTCCACTATTGCCACACTTTTAGCTTGCTTTATTTTCTTTCTTTCTTTCTTTCTTTCTTTCTTTCTTTCTTTCTTTCTTTATTTCTTTCTTCCTTTCTCCTTTTCTTTCTTTCTTTTTTGGGGGATGTTATAGAACTAGTGCCAAGTTTATAACAGGTACCCAATAAAACTTGTTGGAATGAATGAATGGGTGAAGCGTGACTGTGACTTCATTTCTTAATACTATAATGGAGGGCTGGAGGCAGGGAGTGTAAGTGAAGACCTGAGGCATAAGTACCTCCCTGCACACCTGCCGGAAACTGAGATCATCACCAAGGACAGAAACTGATTCTAAGTCCAGTGACCAAGGGAAAAGGTTCTAACGACAGGGCCAGTGGCAGCTGACAAGCAGAGACTGCTATCTGTATTGGGAACAACGCCTGGGAGTCAGGCAAACTCTTCCTAAGTTCGGGCTCTTTCATAACTGGTGTAATGTCTGCGAGGCTTTGTACCTCCTCTGAGACACCAGGGATAACACTAGAACTTTCCTCGCAGGGTCTGAACCCCACTATCTACTATGCTGGGCAAGTCTTGTACCACCTGAAGCTCAGTTACGCCTTTCTAAAGACAGGATGCTACAACAGCGGTTCTATGAACGTGCTCTGTGATCTGCATAAAACAGAACAAAAAGGAAAGTTAAAGGCATTGTCATGTCAGAATCAGAAGAAAACATAGGGCTAGCCCTAAGGAAGATGCTCTTTAGAATGTCGATGATACACAAGCCCAGGCCAGGTTTTAGAAGGAGATTGTGGCATCTCTGTGTGGGGAGAACCTGAAGGAAAGGAGAAGAAGGGACATTTCTGGGGAAGGTGGTGATGAAAGGGACCCTGACTTGCTTTTGGGCTCTCAGGTTCCATAATTATATGGCCTCGAAGGAATGCACTGGGATGATGGAGAGGTTCCCATGACGGAGTAGGTGTTACCTCTCCTGTGGCATCCAGAGGCACGAGGGGTGCCAGGATGTGAGCGAGGATGGCATCTGGAAGAAACAGAGAAGCTAGAGACCAGGCTGGCTTCACAAGACCTTCCTTAATGGGTAATCTCTTTTTCGAGAGAACAGTCTACCCAGGGGCCATCTCATTTTAAATACTACAACCAGGTTTTGTAGGGCCTGAAGCTTATATAATTTGGGGTCCCCCTCTTTGGACAAAACATAATAAAATTACACTAAAAGTTGACATGGAGAACAGCTTCTTAGAAGGTATTGATGTAAATGAGGGAGTCTGAGCTTCATTTGCTGCCTGGTTAAGCAGCCTTGCCTGCAATCATATTGTTATCTTTGCTTTACGGATTGGGAAACTGGGGGCATACAGCTCATGAGTGACCGAGCTGGAGCCAGCTCCTAGTCAGCCTCATTTGCATGATGCCACAGCTGTACTTACAAAAGGTGGAGTCTCTGTTCTCAGCTGTGTAAATATGGGATTGCTGGGTCCTCTTCTTCCATGAGGGGTGTTTGTTCCTGACTCAGAGAATAGCTAAATACTGAACATCCTCGTGTGTGAGGGTTTGAGAAAACCTGGAGGTTTGCCCATCTTCCAATGTTTGGAGGTTTGATTATGGGAGCCTTAAAAGAGGGTCATTGACAGCACTGATCACCTATGAGTAGTATTAAAAGCAACAATGCTTATGGCTATGATAAAAGCTGTAAGTTCTCATGTCTACAGCAAGAGTCAGGAACATGGTCACAAAAGGAATCTGAGGATGTGCAAGATGCCAGGGACCGAGTCCAGCACCATGTTTCTCCAACTACAGAGGCCCAGAGAGGGCAAATCACTTGCTGAAGGTCACACAGCCTCCAGTGGCATCACAGGAACTGAGAATTTGCTCCTGGAGTTTCAATTCTTCATTACCTACATCATCATGGGGTTCCAACTCCACAAAGCATCCTTCATTTACTTCCTAAATAAGAACAAGAATGCTGCTTTCAAGAGCTGAACACTTAACCACGCATTTTGATTTTTACTTCATCTCAATGGTAAACAGTCTCCAAGTATTTTTTTTTCCATCCTAAATGATGCTTAGAAAAACCTTCAATCATGATCCTTGCAAAACCATTCGCTATTTATTTCCTGGTGCTTTCTGCAGTTGACCAAAGAGTTAGCCCAGATTGGGGGGAGGGGGGGGTGTAAAGAAAGTTACCATGACCTTTTGCTTTGCTGTTAGTGAAGGACTTATTTTCACGTCCTTTTTATTAACTCTTTTATTAACTGTTAAAGATCATTGCCTAGGACAATCCTTAAGACAGCCTGTCTCCAGTAAGCTAGCTACATCATTCCCACAATCCCACCCAACAGATAAAGTTTACTGGTGATAAAAGTGATTATCCTTCTCATTTCCTGCCCTGCTTCTCCTTTTTCTCTCCTGGCTACCTCCCAGGCTACTGAAAAAAGCTGGTCCTCGAAAGCTAATAGAACTGTTTGCTATGATGGGAATGTTCTAGATAGGCACTGTCCAACATGGTGGCCACTGAGCACTTGAAATGTGGTTACTGGGACTCATGAACTATCATTTAAATTTCATTTTATTAATTAAATTAAAATTTACATAGTCACATGTGGTTAGGGGCTATCAGATTGGACAGTATAGCTACAGAGCATGTCCATCACAGAATATTTTATGAGACAACATAGATCTAAAAAATTTACCCCTGAGCAAGAGCCCTGAGACTCTGCCCCTGTCTGGCCCAGAGCTGGGCTTCATCTTTTGGGCCGAGCTGAAAGATGGGCTTGGGGAGGGATTCCTGGGGCATCGGGTGAAAGGAGTTAGGGCAGCGGTTCTCAACCTGTGGGTCGCGATCCCTTTGGCGATCGAACGACCCTTTCACAGGGGTCGCCTAAGACCATCCTGCATATCAGATATTTACATTACGATTCATAACAGTAGCAACATTACAGTTATGAAGTAGCAACAAAAATAATTTTATGGTTGGGTCACAACATGAGGAACTGTATTTAAAGGGCCAGAAGGTTGAGAACCACTGAGTTAGGGGGAGGGTGGAATCATCTCATGGGTCCTCATACAATAAAACCCAAGAATACGTAACAGAGAAAAGACTCTGGCGACCCCGAGTCCCTGCTGCCCCAGATGAGAAAACTGAGCAGCAGCGAATTAATGATTTGGCAAAAGTTAACACAACCAGTTAGTAACTGAGTCAGTCTCCCGACTCCCAAGCCAGTCCTCTTCTCCGGTAAAGCGCAGACCAGTTCTGAGACACACGGGCAAGTCATTCTTCCTTTCATCCTTCAGCATATCCATGTGTGTTTCTCTGGGCAGGGTTCTTGTGTGCAGGACCAACAGGGTGGGGATGTGAGTTGGTGCCTCTTGGTGGGGAAGGGGGAGGAGTGGATGGGGTGACCTAGCATCCCCGTTGGCTGACCCAGTGTTAGTACTGAATGTCCCACATCCCAAGGAACAGCTCAGTCCAGGGCAAATCAGGATAGTTGTTCGCCCCACAACTGATAACGACATCCCCGATCTTTCAGAAGCCAGAGGAAGCAGAGAACCAAGGCGAGTACTACACTTGTGTGAGTGACTCATGCCTTTGCTGTACACATTTGCAGAGTTTCCTGGGTAATATCCTGGTATTTTTCCCTTCATCTGCATTCAATTGTTCTTCTCCACCAGCAACCCGCAGGCAGCCCTGCTTTTAAATGGACCATGCCTCCTTGCAGAACAGTACATCTTAAAACATACGTTTAAAACACCATAACATGATTTTAAAACAGAGATATGGAGTGATTAATCCACAATGTAAGACTCTGTTCTGGAGGCTGAGACCGGCTGTTACAAGGTGAAAGCATTTATACAGTCGACAGTCATCTGCAGCAAACCCTGCTTTAGTGGAGGTCTGGGGATTTCTAATGGCCTCTTTAAGAATCCTGTTTCCATTGGAGTCAGTCCTAGGCAGAAGCATTATTGAAGACCTACCTATGGCATCAATTGTCCAAAGCCCCAGGTTGAGGGAAACAGCGGAGCATAGCAGAAAAAGACCAGGGTAAGGAGACAAGAATCTAGGGTCTATTTTTAATTTTGCTATAAACTGGGCTGTGTGACCTTGAGAAAGTCACTTGAAGTCTCTGAGCCTCAGTTTTCCTCATGTGCAAAAGCTAAGTTCCAATGCCTGCCCCAGCTGCTCTCACGGGGAGACTGTAACGATGTGAAGGCTTTGAAAAGTACAAAGCATTACACAAGGACAGAGCCATAGTGCAAGGCCTCTGATACATCTAACTGACCTTTGAGACATGTAACTGTAAGCACAATTGCTGGGCCCCGAGATGAACCTTCACGGAAATCACCCGCCTCCCTGAAGAACGAGAAAGGAGAAGCATGAAGACAGGAAAGGAACAGCACAAACAAGCACTGGTCCAGAGAGGATTCATCAAAGGTCGAGGGAAGTCAGAAAAGACACATTTCTCATCCTGGCATGTTCTTCTGTGACAAAGACATGACCACAAAGTGGGTCATTTAAAACAAAAACAAAACAAAACACCAGAACAATGGCAAGAACCCAACAAGACAGAAATATGCACAAGACACTTAATTCTATTAATGTGTATTTGTGTATGGAGTCTCTAGCCTTGGAATGTATGTCAAGAACTTTCTTTCTGGCTAATTCTGTTTGCACACAGGACATCACAGCAATTAGATTGTCCTCATCTGAAGCCAACAGGAGGTCCTTTTTCTAGAACTTTTTTTTTTCTTTTACCATGGCCCCATATTATTTCTGTCACAATAATATTGCATAACAACCACCAAAGCTCAGTGTCACACACTAATGAATATTTATTTTTTTCTCATGATTCTAAGGGCAGTTCTGCCGATCTTGGTTGGGCGCTCACTTGCACCTGTGGTCAGCCATGGGCTGGGCAGACAGATCTGTGATCTTGGCTGTGCTCTCATGTCTGTTAGGGGTTGGCCGACTGATGCAGATTAGAATCATCTGGGATCTCCTCAGATGAGTTAACAGATGAAATACAGGACACCAAGTTCAATTAGAATTTCAGATAAGCAAAAAATATTTTTTTAGTATTAGTGCCCAAGTATATATAGTATATTTTATATAGTTTACATATTAACTAGAGGCCTGGTGCAGAGTGGGGTCCCTCGGCCCGACCGGCGATCAGGGCCAATCGAGGCCGTCTCGCCCAGTCCCTATTGGGATCATCGGGGCTGGCTGGCAGGGGGAGAGGGGGTGGGGAGACTGCGGGAGGGAGGTTGGCCAGCCAGCCTGATTGGGGCCGATCGAGGCTGGCCAGCTGGGGGTGGAAGGGGTGTGGGGGAGGGACTGCAGGAGGTTGGCCCACCGCTGGAGGTTGGCTGTAGGAGTGCACTGACCACCAGGGGGCAGCTCCTGCATTGAGCATCTGCCCCCTGGTGGTCAGTGCATGTCATAGCGACTGGTCGACCAGTCGACCGGTCATTGGGTCATAATGGTCTCTTAGGCTTTTATATATATAGATTGTATATGTAATTTAAAATATATACATAACACATCAAATACATAATAATTCTTATAATGAGTCTCTCTCATCGATGTTTCTAACTCTCTATCTCTCTCCCTTCCTCTCTGTAAAAAATCAATAAAATATATTTTAAAAAAAATTAAAAAAAAAAAAAGAAGAAGCACGTGCAGCTCCTTGGGGTCTGGGCTCAGGCTGGCACGTCTTGCATGCTATTGCCAAACAAGTCACCAGCCCAGTCCAGATTCAAGGACTGTAAAGTCACATTGAGAAAAACATGGTTACTAGGAAGGTGAGAAATCAGGACCATTTTGACAGTCAGTCTACCACAATCCCCATTGGCAAAAATCACCACCAAAAGACATCGGCATAAAACCCGACAAGAAAATGTACTCAACTCTCACTCACCCGTTCAACTCAAATACAGAAGAGGAGTGGCTTGGTGAAGTGTTTAGGGGAGACGGCCCATTCTACTCTGACTTGGCAACTCCCTTCCTTTGTGTTCTTAGGACAACCACTTCTTCTCTGAGGCTCAGTTTCTTCATCTATAAAATGGTAAATTTGCACTCTCGGGGCCTTGCAGCTCTAAGATTCCATATTCTTGAATATTTTAACTCGAACCACTTGCCTTCCTCCATCATTTCCCTGCAGCAAAGTCTTCTGGCCTAATCGACTTTATGACTGCGTTAGCAATGCTCTAACTTAAAACTGCCCATTATGGCCCTCATTGACTGCTCCTGTATTCAAAGTAAATTCAATCACCATTACATATTCGATAAAAAAATGGAAATCTCCAGGCCAAGGGGACATCAGCTCCTGGCATGGAAAAAGGCTCTTGAATAAATAAATCTGCTTTGCCCAATATTTCCCCCTCTTGATTTGAAGAGGGATAGTAACCCTTTTTCTGTCATTGAATTAATTTGCTAGAAGTGGCTGTAATTTCTATATAAATCCTGAGATTGTTTCTAATTTACATGCTGTATATGAATGTTTATGCATGTGGTGCCGGCCTAATGTTCTCCAGGGATCTTCTTGGAAACTGTATGAATCATGTAAACAAAATTAGACTGAAATAAAAAGAATGTATGATATTTTCTTCACTAGTACTAATTTTTTTCTAAGTTTGGTTTTCTCCATAATGGTCTTCCTGCTGACTTTAATTATATTTATGGCACAATTATCTTGCGCTGGGCACAGCCTCACGTACCCGCTGCTCATTTGGCGTCTGTCTGGTTTGGGGGGTTGCCCTGCAGACAGAGAGGTGCTGTGGCTCATTTGCTATTTGTTCTCTTTGGGGCTGGTGAGGAAGGCGGGGGACAGAAGGCATTATAGTGGCATCTATGTGGCTTCTTCTCTCTGCCCTGTCCCACCTCCCTGCTTTTTTATGAGGATGAATTCAGATCATGGGCAAAACTGAAACCAGGTTCGGGAACCTCTCTTTCTGTGGCATCCCCAGAGTGCCATTTGAAGACCATTACTGCCGTTAATTAATGCTTTGCCAGCTGTCTGAACTAATTTTATAGCATTTATGTATGCGCATGCATTGTCCTTCAGTCCATTTCGCAGACTAAACCAAACACAACAAATGTGAAATATGCAGGGAAGTCTCTGGTCTCTGCTTTGGGCAAGAGGCCTGCTTAAGTTGAGACGCTTCAAATGTACAGAATCGCAGGGGGGCTATGCCCACCTCGCTGGTTGGCAGGGATGTGGCCTTCTGAACCTCTGCCTTCCTGGGACAGCCCTTCAGGACCAGTGTCACAAAGAGAGCAGGCAGCCGCTCCTCTAAGGGGGTCAACATCAGCTCAATATTCTGGATGGGAATGTCACAGCTCTTTTCAGAAAATTAAACTGTCCCAGGTTTCTCCCATTTTTGTCAGAAGTAGGTGTGGACATCTCCCTGGGACCCTTTCTGTGTCTTAACCTCATTTCTCTAAACAGTAAATACTGTCTTTGTGAGTGTTTTTGGTCTAATTACTGGGGCTGAGCAGTCACAGTGCCTCCTAGAGACTGTAGTACTCGGGACATGAGAAGTTTGCATTGGCTCGTCTTCAAAGTCCCCTAAACCCCGGGGTTGAGCATTGTGGAGTGTTTTGTCCTGAGTAGCTTGCTTTCTATCTCTTTGTCTCTTTTCCAGGTTAACCCACTTCACACCGGGTCATCCCCATCAAGCCTTTCACCATCCCCTTCCCATAAAAGCAAGGAAAAGCATCACCTGCCTATGATAACGTAGGATACAGCACAGGGGGTTGGTTTTTGCTTAACGTTTCAGCAACAACAACACACAAAAACACTTTGTTTTACACTGTGAGATGTAGAGAGAGAGAGAAATGTGACATGGTCCTTAGGAAGAAGGGAGGGGCCACCAACGTTTATCCGGCACTTACAGGAGCCAGGCCTTGTGCTGTGTCTCCTCTCAGCTCCGCAGCTCTGCATATCTGATCATTTTGCAGACGATGAATCTGGACTCGAAGGAATGAAGTTATCTCTAGGGGAGAAGCAACACAATCGAAGAGAACGTACCATTATTAAGTGCCACGCCAGGCCGTCCCCGCCAGAAATGCAACAGAGGCGGGGAAGAGAGAAAGATGAGCACCAGCTGAAGTAGGTGGTCAGGGGAGCACATGGGAGGCTTCGGTCAGAGCTGGGCAGCTGTTCATCCCGTGAAAGAACCTGAGCGGGGAACGGACAACACATGCTCTCAAGGACGGCGAGGGTGTCGGCCTGCTCGAAGGCCCAGGTTGGCGTGGGAGCAAGCTGGTGGGTTCGAGAGCCCACACTCCAGCCTGCATGTAAAATGGGAAGTTGGCCACATGGCTGAGCCGTTCTAAGGGGTCAGAGAAGGAAGCAGTGACCCACAGGGACACAGTCACACAGGTCCTTCTGCCTCTAGGGCGGGGCCGTCATCTCACCAGAGTCCTTTCTGGACACATCGGGGCAATTGAAGTCAGCACATGGTTGTGCATGTAAACACTGCTACTGCCCCAGGCAAGTAGTAAAGGGAGTGCCCACAGTGTGAGGGTAAAGCTGGACCTTACTGTCCGGGGGGCACGAGAGCAAGCATATTGATGATGGCAAGAAAGCTGTCTCCCAGCCCAGCATTACCTTCCGGAGGCCGCCCTCATTCCCAGGCTTCTGTAGCACATGGCAATTAATCCCGATGCGTTTACATTCTAGTCCAATGCCCCGCACATACTATCCTGTTTACTCATCTGCCTTTAGGACCGTGAGGATTTTGGGAAAGATGGGAAAGAAGCGAAGTATTTGGGGGAGATTGTAAGGCAGAAATGCCTTTTTTAAAGTTTTCCTTTTCAATATTGAATCCATTCGAGAAGAATGCCATTTCCAAGGTCAAAACGAGGTCACGTAGCCTGACTTCCTTACACCCACAGTGTAATAACCTAAAAATAAAAATCAATTCTCGTCTGAGAGTTGTGAAGAGCTCATAATTGCTTTAGAGTGAAGTTCAGAATGACGGCGCCTTCTCCGCCTTCCATTTCTTAGAGATGAGAATGTCATTTGTCAAGTCCGAGGCACTGTCGGTATGAGATTGCATGGTAACCAAGTAGAAAAATCTCTGTTTAAGATGAAATAATTCTCATCGTTATACTCTTTAGGCAGAGATGAGGTCCCTTCTGTAATGCCGCCTATAAAAATGGCAGAGAACTAATACGAACCAATTGTGGGTTAGAGATGTTTTCCCTTAAAAACAAATTGGTTTACAGTCGTTTTTCTCTCTGCTGTCACGGCAGTATTTTGAATCAAGAACTTGCTTTGATTTTTATAGAAAACGGGTTGCCCCTCTCCCAGCTACTGAATTTTTCTCTCTCTTTAATCTCAAGATCAGATGGGTTCGGAGCTTCATTACAGCACCCGCGTTAGCTGTGAGCCCGGCTGGGTGGAATTTCTGATTTGTTTGCTTTATTAAATTTTTGTGCCATTCAATAAGACCTTGGACTTCTAGAACGCTAATGTGTTTTCCATCAGAGCTACCCATCCATTTGCATATGTGGGTATTTGTAATAGGGACAGCTCTCCATTTTTATTAGCACCTTCTTATAGAAGTGTTCAGCCTTCCAACCAGTTTTTTTTTTTAAGCCAATTCCTGGAGTTTTCATGAAATTTTAAAGTACCTATCAAAGAGTCTTTTAACTGTAAAGATCAGCCTTAAGATGGAAATGGAAGAGTCCATTAAAATCTCATTATAGGAAGAGCAATTCTCTGCCACTTTTTCTTAATTCCACCCCACAGGAATGTGACTGCCCTCCCTCCCCTGTCGATATCTATATGACCCCCTATTAAATCCCAGGGCGGGTGTGGGAGGTGTCAGCAGAGACATGGGCATGCACATGCTGTGGTCTGCTGCTCCCCATTCTTGCCCGCCACCCCAACCCTCTTCATCCGTCCTCCACCCACCCCCATCCTAACAAAGAGGGCTCCACAGCCTTGGAGAAACAGAACATTCATCCCAAACCCTATTTTCAATAAAAATTTAGACATTTCCACAACCTGACTTCTTTTAGACTCAGCCAACTTTCTGTTAAGCCCGGCCTGTTCCGTGAGGCCGGCTAATTAGCCTGCCTGTAGCAGAGGTGCTCGCTTTTTATTACCTTCAGAAAACAAAGCCAGGCTTGAGGAAGTGTTGGATGTAAGCTGTCTCCAAAACCTCAGGAAGGGAACCCCCGCCTTCCACACCCCCTCCTCCTCCCCGGGAAGATTTGTGGTCTGGTTAGAAGGACCATTTAGATGATGAAAGGAACCAGTGGACAGCCCCTGATTTATAACCAGTGTGATTTTTTTTAATATCCACCAAATTAATATTTTTATGTCTGTTCCCCCATCAAGTTGCTTCGGTTTGAATTTCAACGAGGGGAGCCTGCCAAGATCATGTAGTAAAATGCGGACTGGATCGTAAATCCCAGCAGGGGTGGGAGAACGCAAGACAGATTGCCAACACCTTCAGAAAAAAAACAACATTTAAACAAAAAAGGCAGGAATTTGCTTTAAAGTACAACAGGCCCAGAAGGGACTGGGAGAGACACGTGGGAAGCTGGCTCGCCTTCCCCGTAGCCCTTCTCGGAGGACTCCACCCCACAGAAAGCCTGGCCCGCAGGCAGGTAGACGGTAAGCTGGGCTTCCCACCCTGAGCCGCTGATGCCTGTCCCGGATGTGTGCTGGAGATAAGGCAGAGATGCTCTCAAATGAGCGCCTTCCCCAACGCCGAGTCTTCCTGCATCCCTCCCTGTCGAGTGGCCACTTACACAGCTCATCAAACTCGCCTTTCATTAGGTGCCAGGCCAGGGAAATAGGCGCAGCTGGCAAGACGGGGTTTGAAGCTGTAAGAAGAAAGCCATGTGTTTCCTTCCTAAGACTCAAATCATTTCCCTACGAGGAATAAAGAGCTTTTACAAACGTTCTGGATGGATATGTCTTTCAGGGAACAAGTTGATTACTCTCCCCGCCCCCCCCCTCCTCCACACACACACCCCAACTGGGTACCAGCGGGAGAAACAGAAGCCCTCATTTGCTTGGTTTTATAACAGGTTTACTACATGTGAGCATATATGGAAAAGTAAACACCCTTATAACCTAGCTTATTAATACACCGATTTGGATAAACCACAGGTCAAATCACCTCAGCTGCAACATAACCGCTACCCCCAGGAGAGGCCCGATATCACTCGGCTGATAGCCTATAAAACAGACGCTAGTCCTGTCTGTCAACGCGGCCATTATAAAGGTGTTTCCCTAATCCTCCTCGGTGGACAGCACTAAATCCTGGAGCGATGGTGTCTTTTCTCCTGTCACTAGCCTATCTCCGGGGCTCAGGACACACAATTCGATCCCGGGAGCAAGGACCTGCTCTTAGCAGCTCTGATGAGTGACATCTCCAGCGTCACAACTGCACCGGAACTGAGTTTCACAGAAACCCATTTACAGGCCCATCTGCCCTTGCTCATAACACTTTGCCCAGAAGCCCTTTGGGCTGCGGCGTTATCCACTCCGGGTTCAGAGCCCAGCCATTGCTGAGACTTGGGAAACCTCTGAGCAGGCAAAGGTGCAGCTCCCCAGGGAGCCAACAGGGAGGCAGAGATGACACTGGGCCCGGCCGCGGGCAGAACCCAGACCGGGTCCTGGTTTGGGGTTCAAGGATATGAAGATTTTCAGTCATGGATATTTAATTACAACCATAGGAAGGGAATATATATATATATATATATTGTATTTAGTATTTTAGCTTATTAGTCTAACACTTTAGCAAACTCACACAAGTCCCCACAAGGGAGATACAAGTTTCACACAAACCCAAAGTAGGTAAAAAAATTTTTTTCTTAAACAATAAATTGTAAGAACAATTAGCAAACTTTGAATAAGGTTTATAAAGTTAGATACTAATACTGTAGCAATGTTGCTTTCCTGGATTTAATCATGGCACTGTGGTTATGAAAATGAATATATGAAATACACACTGAGGTTTTTAGGAATAAAGGGGCGGCAGGAATACAACTTGCTCCCAAACCATTCAGAAAAGTGTTCACACACGCACACACACACACACACACACACACACACACACAATAACGAAGCAAACATGGTGAAGTATTAACATTTAAGGAATCTGAATAAAGGGTCTACAGGAATTCTTGGTACTATTTTTTGCAACTTTAATGTGAATCTGAAATTACTTCAAAATTAAAAGTTAAAAAAATAGTCTTTCTATTTAGGCCTCCAGAGATACTGTTTTTTCTTTTCAAATTTTCATTCATTTTTTAATTGAGGTATAAAAGACATATAGCCTTATATTGGTTTCAGGTGTACAAGATAATAATTCAATATTTGTGTCTATTGTAAAACAATCACCACACTAAGTCTAGTTAATTCCCACCACCATATATAGTTACAAAATGTTTTTCTTGTGATGAGAACTTTTAAGATTTACTCTTAGCAACTTTCAAAGATGCAATGCAGCCTTGACTACAGTCACCGTGCTGTACGTTTCATCCCATGACTTATTTATTTTACAGCTGGAAGGTTATACCTGTGACCCTTCCATCCATTTCACCCCCTATGCCCCCCACACACACATCCCTGTCTTATTTAAAATAGAAACCTAAGAGAGTGTATTTGTAAGTCCTTTATTTGCTTCCCCACATCAACCTAAAAAAGAATTTACCATTTTGAATATCATTTAGAACCCTTCATCTTTTTAAATTTCATTTTTCAATTGCAATTTACATTCAATATTATTTCGTATTAGTTTCAGGTGTACAGCATAGTGGTTAGAAAATCATACCCTTTATAAAGTGATCCCTCCTATGTTTCCAGTACCCACCTGGCACCATATATAATTATTACAATATTATTGACTATATTTCCTGTGCTGTACTTTGCATCCCCAGAACTATTTTGTAACTACCAGTGTGTAGTTACACTGTTGATCCCTTCGCCCTTTAGAACCCTTAATCTTGAAGAAAAACAGAGGCTAGGGGAGCCAGCGACAAGACTGGCAAAATACAAGTTGCTACCAGTTAAGCAAATATCCAAGAGAGAGGTGTTCTGGAAGCAGAGGACCTGAAATCTCTAGGCTTGGAGAGTTCCAAACGATGGAACAGGACCCCTGTGGCCCTCAGTCGCCTCATCTTTAAAATGGGCATAAAGGTAGGACTGTGGTGAGGACAGCGGAGGATGTTTTGTCTTGTGGTGTCTAGTCTCAGCTCTCCCACTCCTCCCAACCTGGAGTCTCCTTGCCTGGAGCAATGGGGTGGCACCCATGCCATGTGGTAGGGGTCACAGTGGACCCCCATTTTCCGAGTGTCAGTGAAAGCCCGCCAGAGAAAGGGGAAAGCAGTGCTCAGGCGCGGGGGGGCGGGGGCGGGGGGACTGTCCTCACCCCCCTCAGACACGCCTATCCCTGTATCTCTTTCTTGGGTAATGGAAACATCCCAACCACATGGCTTCCTGCTCTCATGAAATCCCATTCGGGCTGAAGGCCTGCTGACATTGATCAGCCCGAACCTGCTTTTCAAAGATTTCCACTCACTTTGAGTCAAACATGTGGGTCCCAGCCCTGGACTGAAATGAAGACAGTGCTTTCTCTTTTTGACCAGAAACACCGCTGCGCAGCCACTGGAAACGGATGCATCTGGGTCAAAATGTCTGTCTGTTCCCTACACCCTGTAACACCCAGGCCCACGCAGGGCGCACGCACACATAGGCACATACAAGTCAACCCCACACTGAACGTCTAAAACCCACCACTCAGCAGGCACCGCCTCCATTCTGGAACTTCTGGGATGTAGACAACGTCCGGTCATGGAGCACGCGTGTAGCGTGGCCCGGAGATAAATTGAGGCGCTAATCCCGATGCACAACAGCACCTCCAGTCACAGGGAAGCGCGTCTCCGCAGACGACGCACATATAAATCACATTTATTTTCATAGCACATTTAAATAACATTTTGACCCTCGGGATTTTTCGCCAAGTAATGAAGCATCACCCAATGAGAGTCTGCAACGTTGCTCAGGTCTGTAAAGCCCCTCACAGCAGAGGAGTAAAACCTGTGATTTATATGGGTGTCATGGGTGGCGTAGGGGGCTTACTTCCCTTTGCACAAGACACTGCTTTGCATTGGATTAGAGATGAGATTTATCTGCAAAATAAACAAAGAACTGGCCCCTGTTTTCTCCCCTAATCACACCAGACGAGCTATCAAACACACACGCACTCAGCAGCTCACACCCACCTCTGCACACACACACACATACACACACACACAGGTTTATTATTTGAGAGGAGAGAGAACAATCTTGATAAAAGATGATCATTTGTCCACTGATGAATATTTGTGTTATCAACGGTTCCTTGCAAGAGGCGTCTAGTGTGTGGGCTTCAGCTGTCCCTCTGCGGTGATGTCTGTCCACGTCAATGTGGGTGCCTGAGATCAAACCCATGTGGAGGGAAATCAAATCTCCTCCACACATTGCAAGGTGGGAGCACTTCCTATTCACCTGCCGTGTTCTCTCTTCCTGTTTTGAGGGAAAATATGTGTTCTGCTGAAACCATCATGAGTTCTTACTCCATTTCCAATTGTTCTGCTGAAACCATCATGAGTTCTTACTCCATTTCCCCCTCCTTCCCTTCCTACCTTGTTTCCTTCTTTCCTTCCTTCCTTCCTTTCTTTCCTTGGCAGCCATATAGTCTCTGGAACTCACCAGGACTCTGTATGTGTCTTAACTTGAGGCTACTACCAAGCTCGCTAAGTGGAAGCAGGGAAATATGTAAACTACATTTCAGTGGAGCATGACCACGAGGGAAAACGGGACTTATCGTGCACGGATTTGGATATGCTACAGTTCATTCTACAACTGCCAGAATATTTCAACTCCATCCAGAAAACACTGAATTACTGAATTACGAATAATAACTCATGTTGCTACGGTGCTTTACAGTTAGCAAAATATGTCCATATACTATGTATTATTATCAGTCGGTCTTCAGACATACTTGAGTGACTGGTAGGGCAGTAGGCAGGGCATATTCTTGGCTGTATCCTTGTGCTTGGAGAAATCACTGTTGCTTCAAGGACTCAAAAGTACTTTCCTTTCCCCCCCTCAGGTTCATGTGTTTCAGAATCACTAGAGAAACCCAAAGCATAAAGGCGCAAATTCTAATGCGGAAAACCATTCCTTGACTAGTCAAGAGCGGATGATGGATGGCTGGTGGCATCCTTGAAGGCAGGGATACTAAGCAGCCGTTTCCACTTGAATCAACCTGGTCAGGATCTTAGATGCTACCTGGATCTTTCTAAATGAGGGCTATTTTCCGGAAAAAACACGTTCTCATGTTTACTGATGGGCATTCCATTTCCAGGCCAAAGGGTGAACTTTTCATTTGCTCAAATCTGACTTTTGTGGACTGGAGAGACACTAGAGCAGTGGTTCTCAACCTTCTGGCCCTTTAAATACAGTTCCTCATGTTGTGACCCAACCATAAAATTATTTTCGTTGCTACTTCATAACTGTAATGTTGCTACTGTTATGGATCATAATGTAAGTATCTGATATGCAGGATGGTCTTAGGCGACCCCTGTGAAAGGGTCGTTCGACCGCCAAAGGGGTCGAGACCCCCCAGGTTGAGAACCGCTGCACTAGAGTATTACTTTGTGCGAAGTTTCCAGCACCTAAGGAAGAAGATAAATACGTTTTCACATTCTGGTCTAGATTCCAACTTTGGAGCAAAGAAATGCCAGCCCTGTTGTCCCTTTCTCCTCAGCAGAGTCAGGTCAGAGAAAGTCCCAAGCCATAGCAAATGTCTGAATGTAAATATACTCTTTGCTTCTTGTCGTTTTAGTGTCTCAAAATCGTTCTGAAGTTGCAGGGCAGCCATCCATACAGCAAAGGGAAAATTTTAGTTTATAGAGAGGCTTGCCCCAAATTCACCTTTTGTAGAGAAGCAGCATTGCCTAGCCAGACTAACTCATGACTGCTGGAGAGGGGTGGCCTGACCCTAAAAGTAGGGTCACCCCCTGTGGTAGTTTGCCTGGAGTTCTGGCTTATGCTATTGCCCCAGCTAAATTATTAATAGCCTCTCACTTTCACCATCATCCCAGTTTGGATGCTAAATTATATAGTCATCCTACCTAAGAGCTGTAGGAAAATGAAGGGGGGAAAAAAAGAGTTGAAATAGGTCATATTTTTAAGGGCATTGAAAACAACCTGCAAATGAAACTGGAGGAGTAAAAAAAAAAAGAATATGTGCAGTCAGCTCCATGGTTCAGGCACAGGGCACTTGGTGAGATTGTATCTGTTTTGCTCGTGTAATTCTAATTATGAACCAATAATGTGGGCTAGAACTAATTTCATTATAACCACTAGTCGGCAATCAAGCGAATGCAGAGAATCATTTGTTGAGTCACGAGGCCCAGATGTAGACTAACTCAAGGATTCACGTGGGCGGCCAGAGAAAGGCCCATCACTTCACATCTCCTCTCCTGTGGGTGTGGGTGGCAGGTGGGAGGGCGCCTGTCTGCTCGGAGTTGGGCTGGGGAATTGCAAGCAGATGGAGATGCCGTCCTAATTAGATTCTGGACGGTGTGAAAGCCGGGCTCACGGGATTCGCCCGCATCGGACCCAGCACGCCTCCCCACCTGGACCACGCCGGGCACGCCCCGGGGGGCGGGGGCGTGACCCATGTGCCCCCAGCGATGGGTAAACTCTGGCTTCAGCAAAAGCCTGGTGACGTTTTTCAACGATGGGAGTTTGGTTCCCCTTAAGGAAAACGAGGCTGTGCCTGTCACTCCTGCTGGCAGCCGGTGCCCTGGTTAAGCATCAGTGTTTTACCTAATCCCCCTGGTAACCACCTGGGTGCCAAGTGCACAGCCAGCATCCCCCAGTCACGGTGTCGGCATTTTACACTGAATGTGCTTAGTCCCGGGCAGGGCCCTGCTCCCACCAGCTTGATGCTGACCTCTTTTCCCATCTTTCCCCCCATCAGCGGTCCTTACCCGACAGCCCCTTTTATAGCACCGGCCTTTTCTCTCCAGAAATGAAATTCATAACCTACTTAGACACTTAAGTTCAACACCACCACCAAATCGGTATAATGCTCTATCGGTCCTTTGTGCTAAAATATAGTGTGTCCCCCCCCCCAAAAAAAATGTATACACACTTTAACAGCTGATAGCTCGATTGATGCTTCCTTCTTTTCAGATTTAACCCACTGGAATTAATAAGCATTCAAAGTGTGTATCCATGTTTGGGGGACACCCTGTATTTATAGGCAACATGTAAATGTTCCAGTCGAGTCTGAGGCAAGGACACAGAGAGACATGCGGGTGGGGGACTCGGACGCCGTGGGCAGCGCTTGTCCGGTGCAGCCGAGAAAACTTAGTGAGGCTCTGAGCACAGCCGAGGGCCGTCTTCTCGTCATTTCCGTGGTGCCAAGCTCCGAGGGCCCACAATAAAGCACTGCAAAGGTAAGCCTTTCTGTTTCCATATAAAACTAGGCTCCGGCCATTAGAAACAGGCTCCCCACCGATGCCAGACCGTCTGCTGGGACAGTTGTGCTGCAGGGCAGCCCTGTGCCGTGGGCCACAGGCGCCTGGGCCTTCCAGCAGCTCTGCTTCTGGCGATTGAATATTTTCTTGGCCTACAACTCCTTGGCTTGGAGAGCCGCTGGGGGCCTCCTGCAGGCGGATCCCTCCCTCCCACCCTCGCTGAAAAGCTGGTTCCTTTGTCTGTGCTGGCTCCGGCTGCTACAATGTCCTTGAGCCTCTTTCCCATCCGGCTGGTATCGGTCTTCCCAGGTCACGTCCTCCAGGTAAGCGTCCCCGATTCCTCCATCCTTGGAGGCTCATCCTGCAGGCTCGCCCGGAGGCTCATCCTGCAGGCTCGCCCCCTCGCCCGGTTTCCATCCCAGGGACTGGGTCCTGGGCCTGGGGCTCCTGAAGGTCAGAGACCCCGCGATGCCATGGCCAAGGACAGTCCCTGCTCGTGGAGCCACACAGGCAATATCTGCAAACTGGGTCAAACTGACTTCCATTATCACAGAGAGGGACGGGAGAAGAAAAGACCCCCACCCCCATCACATTTCACAATTTTGGCTGCAGCACTTAGAGTTCAGCTAGATTCACCAGGAAATAAGTAACAACCTCAAACTCTTGACAATTACCTTTCACCATTGTCACTTGTCAAATATGTGTAATGTAACTCGTTTCCCATTCCTGGACATGTAAGTATCCTCATTGGAATAAATTGCAACAACATTTTTAATGAAAAAAATACTGTCTTTTACAGTATTATTATTTTGTCCACAATCTTCATTCTTAATTTTATAGACTAGCTCTGTGTCTTTTATTTAAATGAATAGGTCTCAAAAATAAAATAAAGAATGGCTCAATTATTTCATGTGATAATTAATCTCGGAAATTAAAAACCGTCCTCTGTCCAACTGATTTACAAAGAACCTCTTAATGGGGAAGAGAAACTGCTTAATAATCTGCCTTCTGAAACAAAAGCCAATCATGTTTTGGAGGTGAAAGAGCTTTTTTTTCAAGATAACACATGGCTTCGGTTTTTAAATCTTATACCAGGGTGAGTGCACTGATTATTGTGACATTGTGGTGGAAACCCAGTTGAAAGGGGTCTGAAAGAAAAGACTTTCATCCTCTACTCGCTCTCAGAGTAAGCCTGCCCCCCCTCCCTCCCAACTCCCAGACTCATAAATAAATCAGAATCATGCTAATGACTAGAGCCTGGCGTATTTTCAGGCTTTGACAATTCCAAGGACAAGGCACCAGGGGGCACTACAGGACCACGTTTGTGACTTCAGGCGCCATTTTAGCCTTGGATTTTTGGAAAATAATTTCTTGAAAAAACTGTTAACCTTCTGAGCCCCGGACGCGGTTTTATTTATTACTTTCAATATGCTATCACCACCCGTCTTAGCTAGCCATGCATGGAAGGTTATGTTAAAGGACAATGCCCTGAACAGGGAGACACGATCAGGCTGCCTCTTCCTGCTACCTCCCAGTAATAATGCTGCTGCTGAGTGTGTGTGTGTGTGTGTGTGTGTGTGTGTGTGTGTGTGTTATTGTTAGCTTTACAATTGAAGAAACCATTCAGGAAAGCCATAACTAAAATGCAGAGGTTTCCCCCTCAAAAAATAAATCTTGATGTCTCGGGCAAAAGGGTGCTTTCATCGTTATTACCTCTGTAACGATCTCTGTTCACTTATTAATTCAATATCAGCAAATATTGATTGCAGCCCTCCATGTGCCAGCCCCAGATATGCTGTGAGGCGGAGCCATGGTGAGGGGGAGGTTCCTTCCACTGCTAGGAGCCAGGTTTCCTCTTAAAGCATCAAATCCGTGTGTGGCAGGCGACACTTCTGTTGAGATTATTTCTCTTCCCGCTGCTCTCCAGAAATACATATTTTTCCACAGAAAAATAGTAAAACTCACTGCTTTCTTGAGGTTAACAGTCTCAGACCGAGCACAAAGGCTTAACGCTCTCTTGCTGGAACTGTGTGCTAAGTGACTGAATTTTCATTCATTCGTCATATAAAACAGATGCTTGTGGGGTTTTTGTTTTGTTTTTTGGCTTTGTTTTTTCCTTTCAAAGGCCTATGCTGATTAGAATTTAGCAAGAGGTGGAGGAACAGGCCACCACTCTTGGCATCTAATGGGACATGTTTTCTCAGGGACTCGGCTGGCCCTGCTTGGCAGTCCCGGCACCCAGGGTTGGTCAACCTGGGATACACAAACTCAGTAGGTTTCCATCACTCCACACCCCTCCATCTAGTCCCAGTGGCTTGTAAAAACGAGGTGAGACTGTACTGTGACATAGATATTTTACATCCATTATTTCATTTAATGCTCACAGTGACCACCCCCCCACCCCCACCCCTCAAGCCATCCCCATTCCAAGCTGAGCAAGCTGAGGCTGGAAGAGGTTAATTCCTTGTCCAAGGTCATGCAACTAGTATCCAAACCCAAGTACATCCACTTGCAGAAATCATGTGCCCTCTGCTACCGAATACAGGGGTGGGCAAAAGGTAGGTTAACAATAATAATAAATAATACAATCGTTAATAAATAATAATACAAGGATAATCTTTGTTTTATGTACTCACAACCATAAGATTATTTTTGCCCCACCCTGTATAAACTTCCCAAAGACTGAAAAGGACTGCTGTGTGCTTGCCTAAGCCCGTGGTCGGCAAACTGCAGCTCGAGAGCCACATGCGGCTCTTTGGCCCCTTGAGTGTGGCTCTTCCTAAGCCTTAGGAGTACCCTAATTAAGTTAATAACAATGTACCTACCAATATAGTTTAAGTTTAAAAAATTTGGCTCTCAAAAGAAATTTCAGTCGTTGTACTGTTGATATTTGGCTCTGTGAGTTTGCCGACCCCTGGAAACCCATCCATTTTCTTCTTGGGCACATAGCGGACTACATTTCCCAGCCTTCCTTGCAGTAAGGTGGGGCCTTTTGAGTAGCTTCCTGCCAGTGGGATGTGAATAGAAGTCAGACACCCCACTTTCACAATTCACTTCCCCTCTCTGCCTGTCTCAGTCCAACAACTAACTTTGAGACCTTGGGGGATGGAAAAGCCACAGAACGAAAGACGCTGTGACCCTGAATTACTGCATGAAGGTACCCACCAAATACTGACATGTAATGCTTCTGTGAGCAAGATATAACTTCTGTTGTGTTAAGACACTGTGAGTTGGAGTTATTTAGTAAATACTTAGCCTTCAATAAATAATACACAAGGAAAGATTACGGCATCCATGAAGGCTTCTGCCCGCCCACCCAGGGGCCCTGGAGTCTTGCTCTAATTCTGCGATAGTGAACTTGACACAATCTTCCTGGTCAAGAGGAGAGTATTGAACCAAGTGACCTTGATCGGAAAAAGTCCTGTAATTGTGTGGTGGCCCTCCCTCCCCCGCTGCAGCCCCTCCCCGCTGCTCAGTCTTAGAAGTGGGAGCAAAGTTGCCTGGACCCAGAAGGACTTGGCCCACTGCAGCCCCTCCCCGCTGCTCACTCTAAGAGGTGGGAGCAAAGTTGCCTGGACCCAGAAGGACTTGGCCCAAACTCTTGATAAGCAAGATAACCTCTTGATAAGCAAGATAAGCTCCCTTCAGCTGAGCTACAGACAGATCACCCCTCTCAACCGAGGCAGCAACAGGAGATGTAAGGTGCACCAGCAGGAGGCGGTGTCTCCGAATGGCTCTGCCCTGCCAGGTCATCAACTCCCTGCCCTCTCCTGCCTCCTCCACGGTCTGCATGGGAATATAAGCATCTTCCACCAAGAGTAGGGCTGACGGGAGACCAAGACCTTAAAGCTGTTGGGCATCAGAAGAACTAACAGAAGGACTTCTGCTCTTTGAAAGCACTGATTCTTCTAAGCATGTCCCTTTGACATCTATAAAACACTACTCTTGAGAGACTAGGACTATCTTGAGTGGTTCAGGTGATATCATTTTCTGCCCCTGAATAGGATGTGCTCAAAATAATGTCAATATAGACACAGGAGGGACTGAGAATTTCAATTGCCCAGGCTCCTGGCCAAATCAAGAAAGAAACATGGCATCTGCAGCATTGGTGATTCCAGCTGGGTCTCCTACTCGGAAATGAATCCCGCCCTCTTCTGGTCTGCCCGGCACTTCCAGAGAAGAGATGTGCACACTGCCTACCTTGTTATGAGTTCTGAGTTCTGTGCCTGAGCTGCTGCCCCTCCATAAACTCCCTGAGGTCAGGGAACTTGGCACTTTCGTCCCCATGGCTTCACTGTGCCCACGGCAGAGGTTTGCTGCATAAATACCATTGGGGTTTCTAGAAAAACCAGTGAGACTTGAGACAAATTGAGGGTAAAAATCCAGGGCTCAGTTGCAGCTGATGGCAGTATGTGGCTGTCTAGATGTGTTAGAAAAGAAAGGGGCAGAGTAGGGGCATAATATGTGCTCTTAACATTAAAATTAAAATTAATTTGACTATTATGGCAGGCACTGTTTGGGGGCTGGGCACTGATATTCTCCTTCCCCTCTTGTCTGTAACAAATGACTCCCTGTCTGACTGCAGGAGGAGGGGCTGGGGTGGGTGGGTGGCTGACTGACCCAGGCTTGGCCATCCCTCACAATCTTTGGCCAAATAAAATCAGGACCCGCACCAGGATTGTTTAAAGCATTAGCACCCGACTCAACCAAAATTATAAATTACCATAATTACCAAGGGTAAAATCCAAGGTTAATGATGAAACAAATTAATGTATACTTAAAGTATAGAAACGTGTTCTATAACTATACAAGATGAAATAAGGTTAATTAAGGTAATTTTAGAAATATTAACAGAACCAGAGTTCCAGGGAGTGCAGGAACATTATCAGCACATTTGAATCATAAAAGGATTTAAGCAATTTATAGAGGCATGGATAGAGCTCGTATATTTATGAAGGTCAGAAAAAGAATACACTAGCTTTCTTTTGTGTGTAGGAGCCAATTTTGTTTTTATATACCGTGGCATTGCGATATATAAGATTTAAGCTGCTGCAATATTATTTGTAGATTTCTATTTATGAAAGAGGTTATCTTGCTTATCAAGCAAATAATTGATTATGTTTAACCATTCACACGTGGACAGCTGCTTGTCGGTCCTGCCACGTGAAGACCTACTACGCAAGCTGGTGGTTCGTCACGTGTGGTGCTTCTCTGACTGCCTGGGCGACCACAGCCGAAGGGAAAGCAGCGCCATTCGGCCGTGCTCCCTCTGCTGTGATCGATAAGGGGAAGGTACGGCTACCATTTTTAATTTTTTAAATGCAAGATTATCCTGGAGTAAATTAGCCTAATCACACAGCACAAGTAAATTAATGTCAGTTCATTACCTAAGAGCAAAAATAATATTAACCTAGAGAATCTAAATCCACTTCTGACACAAATTCAATTTTTATAGGGTCGCCTTGACAGTCTCTTCTGGATTATATGTGGTGCTTTCCGGCATTCGCTGCTCTGCTAATTGGAAATGTGGGGAGGAAAGACACGAAGGTTCCGGTGGTGCTGAAGAATTGATCTAGTTAGTCGCATCACAGTGCAACACCTCCTCACTACAACACCGTCGGGGGCTATGCAAGGCCAGCCGGTTATCAATTCCTCCAAAGGAAAGGTCTTACCTGGCTGGTGTGGCTCAGTGGTTGAGCATCCACCTATGAACCAGGAGGTCAAGGTTCGATTTCGGTCAGGGCATATGCCTGGGTTGCAGGCTCCCATCCCCAGTGTGGGGCATGTGGGAGGCAGCCAATCAATGATTCTCTCTTATCATTGATGTTTCTATCTCTTTCTCTCTCTTCCTCTTTGAAATCAATAAAAATATATATTTTAAAAAAACACAAAGAAACAAAAACAGATGTAGAGACAGAGAAGCATCGATCAGATGTTCAAAACTCAGAGGGAAGGTAGGGGAAGGTGGGGGGGAGAGATCAACCAAAGGACTTGTATGCATGCATATAAGCATAAGCAATGGATGTGGACAGCAGGGGGTGAGGGTGAGGGTGAGGGCAGGATTGGGGGGACGAGGGGACATTGGGGGGATAAGGACACATTTGTAATATCTTAATCAATAAAGGAAAAAAAGAAAGAGAAAAGGTCTCAGGGCTTTTGCTCACATGGCATTAAGGGGTTTTTTGCCAAAGCAGCCCAGCAGCTCTCATGTGGAGAATTTGGGTTTTCTGGCTCTTGCCCCTTCCCTCTGCACCCCTGTCCGCCCTGTCTCCTGCAGCACCCCAAGGGGCCCGGCCTGTGATTCCCCCAAATGGGGCTGCGCGGAGGTCACAGTGACTGGAGGAAAGGCCCTGAACTCCTAAAATGTCTCCTCGGCCTGCATAGCTCTGGAAGTTGGGAAACGCATGTTGCAACCTTGAGAAAGGCAGCGTAAATACAGAGCGTGCCAGCTATTTGTTTTCCTGTCGATGAATGCTCCAAGTTTGGACTGGACACCCTCCAAGGACTGCAGTCGCCTCGAAAAGCAACACGTTAACCCTGAAGCCTTCAGCTGCTCTCCCCCTCCGGTTCTGGGCTTCTCTCTCTCCCCCCTAGAAAGTCCCAAACTCTCTGGGCGTTTGCTCGCTGTGTCTGCTGCCCTCTGATGCGTCGGTTCCTCTTTATAAGGCAGAGCAAACCAGGGCCAAAGACAGTGAAGGAAGCAGCCGAATAGTACCCGGTGGAGGAGCTTTTGAGAACTTCTGTAGCAAGGCTTCCTGGAGCCCAGCTCCGACGCGGTTACTAAAACTTGCTCGGATCATGGAAGTGAGTCACCTATTTAGAGCCAAACTTTTCTAGCTTCAGATAGTTGTCACACATGCTATTGCAATTGTGCTTTTCATCTTATATCACAAATCCTTCATCTTCTCCTTGGAAACATAAATTAGCATTACAATTATTTCTTTGTTTTCTGAACACAAGACATATAGTATATAATAAACAAGTCTAGGTAAAATGATGATTTGAAATCCCTTAATCACTCTTTCTTTTTAGCGTTTACTCTAACCAACGGCTTTTACCATTTAAAAATTTTAAAATATCTTTTCTAATTATAAAGTCATTACACTCTCTTTATAGGAAGCATGGGAAATGAATATAAATAAAAAGTATTATTTGTAATCTCATCACCCATAGTTAAGCATGTTAACATTTTGGTATATTTTTTTATCTGCTATCTATACTGTCTGGATGCTGACTTTTTTCATTTGACCTTACATCATAAATATCTTCCCAATATTTATTTACTATTACTAGTCTTCAAAAATGAGATTTTTAATGACTTCAAGAATATCTCACCATTGGAATGCACCATAATGTTCTTAATTAATCTCCTATTGTTGATATTAAAGGTATCATTCCAGTAAATATAATTCCATGTAAGCCTTTGGTCAGATTTCTCATTAATTACTCAGGGTAGATTCCTAGAAGTGGAATTACTGGGTCAAAGTGTAGGAACAGTGTTACGATTAATACGTTTTCCCAGTTTTTTCCAAAGGATGCCTATCAATGTATGGTCCCACCAGCAGTGACCAAGATGCCTGTTACACACACTGAGGAGTGGTTTTTCGTCTTGGCCAATACAATAGATACTTCTACTGTTGAAATAAGTGGTGTGGCCCAGCGATGGGGAAGGCGGAAGACTGGAGTCAAGGGACCTGGGCTTGAATTTGGACTGCCATTGATCGGTTCTGTGACTTTGCAGAAAACCCTTGGCGAAAAAGATGAGGATTTGGCACAGTGTTGACTGCCCAAATGAAATAGTGAAAATGCTTTGCAAGTGTAAAATGTATGGTGTCCTTATTACTGCAAGGTGCCTACACATTGCTGCTAGCACCCAAGAAAAATTAGGAATTGAGTATGCAAATTATTCAAAACAAATGAAATGTTATGGAAATATTGGTATAAGATTTCCTTTTAAAAATAAGAGGTAACTTACTTAGAGTATTTCCTCACCTCTTTTTCTGAATTCACACACACACACGCGCGCACACACACACACACACACACACACGCCTGAAATCCCAGATGAGCCCAACTATAACGTCTGAAATAAAGTTGAACATTGTCTTGGATTAAGCAGCCTAACCCAATAGTTAATATTTCCATGGGAGGTGGATTCTGGTGTAATTGAGATTTAGACGGAGGCGGCATAAACTCGGGAAACCTTTCCATTTTAACCACCACAACCCAATACAAAGCTTTCCCTCCAGTCGGGCCACTCAGTTCCAGTCATTTCAACACAGGATCCTCCATCCGTATTCTTTCCCTCTTCTCCTCATTGTAGCTGTAGCTCCTTCAAGGTTTGCCCAGGATTACTTTCTCCTGAAGTCTTTCCCAGCGACCCGAAGTACAGAGAGCAGAGCGCTCTCCTCTCCCAGGATTCTCACCTGTGAACCCACAGGCCAGCTCTGGACACCCTGCTCTGCAAGGCCCTTTCGTCGCTTCTAAGGCACAAACACGTCTGTGGCGAGCTGGCACGGCCATGGCATACTCAGCCCCACATTGGGCGCCTTATGTGCCGCGCCAGCTCAGCCAGGTCCGGTGACCCTGAGAGGGGGCGGTGAAGGATTGAGAAAAGACAGACAAGAGAAGAAAACTGGGTCTGGGTGGGACGCTGTCCTCTCTGATGGAGAGAGACAGCACCACGGGCTACAAGCTGTGTCTTTATTTTATAGCCAGATTCCACGAGACAAGGTAAGGGTGTGGTCAAGATGTTTACAACATTCTCGTGGGTTTCGATCCTACTCAACTACATGCACCTGAACTCTATCAAGCCCACATCACTCAGGCACGTGGGGCCAAGTGTTCGGACCATAGGTTCAAGCTTACAGCTACAGCTGTTGGCTATAATTGTGCTGGGAGGGCCCTGCCCTCCAAGCTGGCACTTGCACGTGGCCACGAGAGGACTGTGCCCTCTCATTAGTCCGAGGCTTGAACCTGTCCAAACACTGTAGCCGCTCTCCACATATCTCCTCCCCATCCACACTGTAAACAGGGAGAGAGGTTCTTCCTTCCCATTTGCAGCGCCGTGCACACCCCTGGCCCTAAGTTAACTCGCCCCCGAGGCTGATAAAGAGAAAGTTTTATCCGGGGCCAAGGAGTCACTTTCCCAGTAACTCCCACTGGGGAGACTTTCTCTAGACCTCGTCCCCCTTGGTGTGAGGGGGATGGAGGGCAGATCGGTGCCTCCAGCCACATTTCTTCTGGGGACTATTTTTCCTCATTAATTTGTGCCGACGGGATAAGAATAGCTCACAACCCAGAGGCAAAGGCTAATATGGGCAGTTTTGTTCTTTCCTCATTTTTTCCCTCACCCTCCACCCTCCTTGCTAAATATATATCCCCTTTCTGATTAAATGTCACTGTTTTTTTAGAAACAAGCCCAAAGAAGAGGCCATGTTTTGGTATAATCATTATGTTTCCCCAAGAAATATTAGTGTTCTGAGGGCAGCGATGCCATATTCATATTTTGAGAGGTGAATCTTGACTATGTTTTTTTCAGTGCCAACTCTAGATTCATTCCAACTTCCAGAGGCTTAGGTAGGGCATATGTGATTGCAAGAAACAGAAAGCTGCCCAAAATATTCATGCCAAAGGACAGAGTAGAGGTTAAGGGAGCTGCATGAGCCTTTTGTGGCACAGGGAGCTAGAGCTCTGTGATCTATAAAGGAAACACTGGTTTCAAAAGCAGGGCTTTCTATGAAAGAGAAAGACTTTCTGTGCTGGACTAAGGAATCACTACGATAACCTATAGTAATAAAAGCGTAATATGCTAATTAGACTGGACGTCCTTCCTTTCGGACAAAGCTGCAGCAGGTGGGGGGCCACACCAGAGGTGGCAGAGGCCCCGGGCTGTGGCGGTGGTGGGCGGGGGCCGGGGCCAAGGCCCTTGCACGAATTTCATGCATTGGGCCTCTAGTAAAGAAATAAAATTCTTTACTTCTCCTAGGCATCTGATAGGGTTCAGGGAACCTTTCTAGCTATTGAGAGCCCCCACTTTGTTGTGGGAGAAGGTGGCCCAGGCTGGTGTCAGCTCTGATGGAGTACACAGATCGCAGCCATGTGTGTCTACAATTGGGGCATTAGGTCCTGGGCACTGACCCAAGACAACTTTCCTCAGACTTTACAACACAATTACAGAAAGAGCATTTGGCAGCTATCCTGAGAAGGAGTTCTGAGAAAAAGCGCCACAACCCAAACTATAATTGCATCCGAAAATTAGGTCAAAGTTGTCAGCGTTAGTTGAGGACCTAGAGGCTAAAGTCAGAGCACTGGGCGACCAACCGTAAACAAATTCACTAGTGGCCTTCTTCAGAAACCGGTCCATGGGCTCTATCTGCTCTGCTGGCAACCATGTTTCAAGACAATACATTAGGAGCCAAAGCTGAAATCTGAGTTTGCCCTCACCACCACCGAAGCAAATCACTCCACAATCCAGAACTTTCAGCTACTCATGTTTTTCCAACCCATTTCACATTTCATTTTTATTTTAGTGCCATTTTAATTATAGAATCACCTCAACTTTTTTATATAACTACTGAAACAAAGATACTAGATAAGGCTGTGCACAGCTCCCAAAACCGGGCTTTCCACAGTTTGGGGGACAGAATAGCTCTATCCTGGCTCCCAGATTCAGTCCACACTCCCATGCTACCCACATCCTTCAAATCTGCCCTCCAACCTTCTCAGGTTCCACAAACACACACAAGAAAAAGCCGAACCTATTGCTAACATCACTGATATTGAACAAAAGAAGAGGTAGCAGCCTGCCAAGATTTCGTTCCAGTCATGAAATAAATACTGCTCCTGACTGTGGCCCTGGGTGATAGACCAGCCCCAGGGGTTGAGTTAACAGGATAAACCCTCCTGAAGCCGTAGACATTGCTTCCCAGGTACCACAGCTGTTGAACCTGAGAAAATGGAAAGGAAATACAGCAGTCCCCTTGTCTATCAGAAATTCTCATTCTGCTGCAATCAAGTGAGATGAAACCTGTGAAAGGACTTTGAAAATAATAAAGTGTAAGGGAGGCCATACAAGAAGTATTATAAGGGGTATCATATCATCTATTTCAAGTAAGAGTTGGATACATGTTATCACTAACATGTTGAATTCCAAGTTTAAAAGAGACAATTAAAATCAAACCAAAACCAGCCTATGGAAGAGGCATAAGGTCTCCAAAAGGTCCGCATGCTCACCAACATTCCCAGCCTCCATTGCAGTTAGTCCAGAGCCAAAGACTTTAAGCAGGAGGGTTGATGGGCTGTGCATCACTTTGGTTCAGAGTACTTAGCAACAGGAATGTGACCACACTTGCCTGCCTCCTTCTTCAGTTACCTTGGAAACCTGGATCCCTGAGTCACTAGATGGAGGAGTGCCTTCCAACATGAAATGCAAAACTTAGTATGAGGGCTAAGTCATAGAGGTTCCAGTGTTTATTTAATATCTTAGCATAATAAAGACTATCTTTGAAAATACACTGACTTTAAAAATTTATCAGGACACAATAAAAAGAAGGGATTGCAAATGGTGTAGTTCTTGTACTAGGTCTATACCATCAATGATCTAGGTATTAAAGCAAAAAGAGTCAATCCCAAGTCAGATAACCCCTTATACAGTGAATAAACTTCAAACCTAGTGGGTCAGTGGGTATTAAATAAAACAGCTAACTTTGGCACTCAAAGGTCTCATTCTGATCCAGTCCTTTCTTCTTTCTAAGACCCTGAGTAGTTTAACTTCTCTCTCTCTGATTTGGTTTTAAGATGTAGGGAAGGACCTGCCTCAGAGGGTTTCACTGAGCAATAAAAATAACTGTAAAGCACTTTCCTGGCACAAAGTGCTGCATAAATGCTTAATGATTTCCTTTAATGATATCATGGACAGGGAGGGGTGCTGTACTTTCAGGTGGAATGTTTTCATTTGAGTTATAGCATGTAATACGCTAGATGGCAAGGCCTGATGGGTGGCTGAAATAAGGATCCTTTGTTTTTTTGGAGCCCGGATAATGTAATCATTTCTCCTTCATCTCCAAAAATTGCATCTAATTAAACACATGCAGGACTCAGATCTCCCAGAGGAAGCTAATGATGGCCTGCACAAAGAGAGTAGACTGTCCGATGCCATGAATGAAGGCCATCAGCTTTGTTCGTGACAAAAAGTACTCAGGAAAAGTGAAAGAAAATATTGAGCTTTCTTTTCCCTTTCTCCCTCCTTTTCTTTATTTAAAAAAAACTTATTTGGATTTAGAAAACATAGGCTTATATTATACCGAGCCCAGGTCAGAGTCTCAAGGGAAAGTCGTTTACTTTCTAATGCAGGTAGTCACATGGTTCTCTACAGCAGGAAAGAGAGCATTCGGTCAAATATATCCGTCCATGATGGAGAGGCCACATTCTTTTCTGCAATTATTATGGCCAAAGAGTAAAAAGTAAGAGGGAAAAGGCAGGGATGTTATATATAAATGTAATTATAGAATCCTTATATTATTTTCTGTATATGTCATAAAATGAGTTTGAGAAAATCTACCCTAATGTTCGTTTGCAAACATCGAAAACTGTTCACGTAGATGCTTCCACCTCTGAGTCATTCTAATTCTCAAATGCCAGACATGCCCCTCCTCTTCCCATGAATCCTCTCACAGCAGCTACCATGTACTGAATGCTTACTTTGTGCCAGATTTTGCTCCGTGCAATGAACCTGATCTCATAGACTCCATGCAGTAATCCTATAGGCAGGAAGTACTTATCCCATTTTATAGAAGAGGAAGTGATGCTCAGCAAATTTAAATAACTGACCCCAAGTTATATGGCTGGTAAGGAGCAGATCCTGGATCTCAACCCAGTCTAGCTGCTCCCGCAGGGGAGTTTGGAATTTGGACAGAAAGTGGGGCAGACTGTAGTTGTAAATAGGGTTGCCAGAGCAGGCCTCAGGGTGAATATTTGAGCTTCTTTGAAGGCAAGGCAGTTCGCCTTGTGGATGGCTGAGGGAGAACATTCCAGCAGAGGGAACAGTTAGTACCAGGCCATGAGGTAGGAGCTGTAAGCTGGCCTGTGTTGCGGAAGCAGAGTGAGCAAGAGGGAAAGGGGAAGGAAAGAGGTCAGTGAGATAAGGGGGTGGGGGCCATGGATCATGCAATCCACTCTAAGGGCCTGGCTTTACTCTAATTGAAATGGGGTGTCCCTGGAGGGTTGTAGGTGGAGGAGTGAGATGATGAGATTTAGGCTTTAAAGGGATCACTGGTTGCTGTGTTGAAGAACAGACACAGTGTCAGAAGATCCATCAGGAGATCCTAAAGCATCTAATAGTGATGCTGTGATTTAAAAAAAGAAATATATATTTGGTCTTCAACCTCTTCCTGGCACAGAGGTTCCTAAAACCCCTAGAATTTCCTAAGTGATGAGAGGGATTAAAGGTTGGTCATGTTACTGAGGTGACCTTTGGAATGCCCCCAGATCACCTGAGGGTGGGACTCGAGAGGAACCAACGGGTGGTAAAAGGCTTGGAACTTCCAGTCTGACCCCTTAACCAGCCCCCTTCCACCCCACCTCTGGGGAGGGGAGACGGTTGGAGGTTGAAAACATCACCAATAGCCAATGATTTAATTAATCGTGCCTACATAAGGAGGCCTCCGTAAAAATCCAAAAGGAGGGGTTTGGAGAGCTTCCGGGTTGGTGCACCAGAGGGCATGGCAGCTGTGCGCCCTTTCTTGTGCCTCACCGAGGCATCTCTTCCATCTGGCTGTTCCTGAGGTACATCCTTTTATGATAAACTAGTCACCTGGTAAGTAAAATGCTTCCCTGAGTTCTGTGAGCTGCTCTCACAAATTAACCTACTCAGGGAGGGGGGTCTCTGGAACCTCCGATCTATAGGTCAGTCAGAGCACAGGGGACAACCTGGGCTTGCTCCTGGTCTCCAAGGTTGGGGGGTGGGGACAGTCTCGTAGGACTGAGCCCTTCACCTGTGGAATCTGATGCTCTCTCTGGGTAGAATGGGTCACAATTGAGTTGAATTGTGTGGACAAAGAAGGGGCCACATCCTAAACCTGACAAGGTCAGGAAAGGCTCGCATGGTGGGTCTTACAAATCAAAGATACCACACAGGGTGGTCTGAATGTAAGAATTTCTAGCTAGAAGTGGGTCATGGTGGGGAGTCCTGTGCGAGGCATGTAGCTTTCTTGTATATTGTCTTTGTGCATCTAAGATAACATGCCTTTGACATGTCAGAGTAATCTTTTCAAGACCCCTCGAAGGCACAACCGCAGGCATCAGCGCACTAGACCACACTGCTATCTTGTTCCCGATGTACCATCATACCATCTCTATACGCTGTGAATGTTTATTAACTATCTTGTACCCATCGATGTAAGAGAAGTATGTGCTCTCCATTTTCCTTCTTATCCAACTCAGAGATCTCCCCACTTTGCTTTCTCCTGCCCCCTTAACCGACCACCAATGGATTTCACAAACACTCTTTACGTCTCCTCCTTTGGGTCTAACAGATAAAATTAGCTGCAAAACTGACATTTTCTGGAGCATTTTCTCAATCTGTTGACATTTTGCTTCCCCACTGTTGTCATCAATTTGGCTCAAATAAACTCCTATAACACTTTTTCTTAGGTGGGGCATTCATCAGCAATTGTAAAGTACTCAGCTGGTCAAGCAGTTGCTTGTTGGATATGTGAGGAAACCTCCCCACTCCCCCACCAGACACATACACATTGGAATTGGGTCCAGATTCTTCACTAACTGAAGTAATCCAGGTGACAGATAAAGGTGACACAGACCACAGTGGTAGCAGAGAAATGGCTGGATATTGGATGTATTTTGAAGAGTCACAGATTGTCCTGGCAGACTGGAGGGTGTGGGGAAGGGATGAAGAAAAGGGAAGAGTCCAGAATGATGACAAGGTGTTTCGCCTGAGCAGCTAGAGGGCTGAGGTTGCCACTTCCTGAGCTGGGGGAACTGTGGGTGGCGCTGATTTGCAGCAGTGAATTCAGGAGTTGGGGGTGGTCATGTTAGCGATGAGAACCTGTCTTGGGAGGAAGGTCTGGGATAGAGAGGTGAATATGGGAGTTAGCTGATATGAAAGCCATGAGACTGGGCACTGAGTCCACTAAGAGGCTTGTGCTGTCTGGTCAAAGTTGGTGAGAATTACCTGCCCATTCAACTGGAGAATTTCATTTCCCCAAATTGGTAAGAACAGGGAGGAATGATTAAGAGCAAAAGGGTTGCCTGAAAATTAGGGAAGCAAATTTAATTTTTACATTTATTTTTTCTCAATTATGGTAATTGAGCTTTTGGCCCAGGGCCTCAGGCCTTTGTACGGAATATTCACAGATGTGTGGGCAAGGAACAAGCCTGCATTTCTTGTGTGCATGAAAATGTTGGCACCAGACAGACCCAGAAAGTGCAGTAGGCTTCCAGAGGCCACACTCTTTAACTAGTGTCACCAGGAGACCAAGGTTCATGTCTGCAGAGCTGGCCTAGCATCTGACAGCCCTGACACAGGAGAGAGGGGACACACAGATCCTTGGTGAGAGACACCTAATTAAGTCCCATGAAACCTCTATTACACTGGCAGATATTTATATTGAAATTTCTACCCCTTCGGCATCTACCATCATTACCATCATGAATGGGAGGTGGAGGACCTCCCACTACACTAGCACCTCAAAATGGTAGGATTGTGAAGGTAGCAGTGCCGATCATTCATTACTTCACTGGCTCGCTAAGCAGCCATGGAAAGCCATTTCAGCTCCACCCCCGTACAAGGGAGAAGGGAGCCTGCCCTGTAAGAGGCAGCTGGTACCTGCCCCAGGAAGGCTCCTGCAACCCTTGCTCAGCCAAAGAGCCACCTTTTCTCAGTCAGTTTCCCACTGACCTCACCTCTGCATCCTGTCGTCTCATGCTGCCGACACAACCAACTGAAACTTAAAATATATATATATTTCAGAGAGGAAGGGAGAGGGAGAGAAAGATAGAGACATCAATAATGAGAGAGTATCATTGAATTGCTGCCTCCTGCATGCCCCCTGCTGGGGATTGAGCCCACAACCCAGGAATGTGTCCTGACTGGGAATCAAACCGTGTCCTCCTGGTTCATAGGTTGATGTTCAACCACTGAGCCATGCCAGCTGGGCCAACTGAAACTTTTTAGCAAGGAACCCAACACTATTCAATTTGCCCTCCTAAAGTAAACAAACATGCGTTCAGGAACTCGCTCCATTGCTGCCATGGTTCAGGGGCCCTGGATGAATTTGCTTCATCCCCAGAGTTGCAAGCAGTGAAGTGTGCAGGGTTCCATACTGTACAGCCATGCAACCAGATCCCAGCATTCTTCGGCTCTGCACCCTCCCGATGAGCACTTGGGTGTTTCCTTCCCTCTACAGGGCTCCAATTGCTACATATCAAAATCTTTCTCTCCCTCCTTTCTTTCTCTCTCTCTTTGGTCAAATTACACAAGGCAAGGTCTACAATTGCCTGATCACCCAGATGTTGTGTGAGTGAACCCGGCTCTCCTTGCTTTGTAACTCTACATTCCCCCGGTGAGCTATAGATGGGAACCCTGCGTGCCTGCTTCCACAGGCCAGTCCTCTCGTTCCAAGCAGTTCTCCAAGGAAATTCTTATTCTGCTGGCATCAATGCGGCTGCTGTAATTGCTCATAAAGCCATCCTTGGGACTTTGCGGCAGGCGCCTTTACTAAGCTCTGTAATTAATTCTTGGAAAGCCTTAGAAGGAGCTTGTTCAGAGCACATTTAAATCAAAAGCAGGCTTCCTGTTGGCCCAGATGGAGCCCTGAGAGTTTAAAACAGATAATGAAGCAGGCTGAAGAACTCTCCTAACAGCCATTCATTCCTCCAGCAGTAGAATCTATGCGCCACCCAAGACATAAATAGCATGCCTGGGCCACATGCTGTGGCAGAGTTCACTGTTCTTCCTTCCCATGCAGAGGCCTTGGAGCATGAATTTTAACTATTGACCAGACACTTGCTTGATTCACATTATTTTCTTTAACTCGTTTGTTTGCTTGTTTGTTTGTTCATGGACACAACTGAGGTTGTTTTGATAAAAACATTTCAGAAAGATGTAGGGGTATGGCGTGTATCATGAGCTGAAGAGGGAGACTAGTCAAGCTGGTTGATGGGCCCTTCTCTATATGCATGAGCTCAGTGTGCATAATAGTAACAGTAAAAGCTACAATCTATTGAGTGACACCTCTGCCCCAGCAGTTGTTGACTCTTGTGCACACATTCTCCTAAGAGCTCCAATGAGCCCCTCCATTGTGCAGATTGAAGCCTGGTGTTATGTCAGCATGTACCACACATGGCTTCATGAGGGTAAGGCAGAGTACAGCTTTCTTTCTCCGTGCGCAAATAAAACTGCTCTGGGAAAGCACAGTGCCTGGTAGGCATTAAAGACTCAATGCATGTGCTTATTGACTCAGTGAAACTCACACTCAGTCACTGGTTTTAAAAGGGAACTTGCCATTTCTCTATAGTGCTGGTTCTCAACTGGGGCTGATTTTGTGCCTGAGGGGACATCTGGCAGTGTCTGGAGACATGTTAATGGTCACAGATGAGAGGAGGGCTCTGACACTGTCATCTGGTAGGTAGAGGTCAAGGATGCTGCCAAACATTCTCCAATGCCCAGGCAGCAACACCCGCACAACAAGCAAAAGTTCTCCGGCTCAAAATGTTAACAGTGTTGAATTGGAAAAACCTGGATCTATAGCCAAGGTCAACCAATAGATCATTATTTATTGTTTAATGTTGAAATTATAAAATGTCAAGCCCAGAAACCAAAATGGTTAATCCAGAGGCTAAGCCATTAGCTTGCATACTAGAGCGGGCCAAAGATGTGTCCTTTACATTGCAAAATCCAAGCAAGTATCTAGCACAAATATTAATACGACACACTTTGGTTTGGGAGATATCTGAGAATAATTGGGATGCCAAGCCCAATCACACGTATGGGCATTCATTTTGAGCTATCACATGAACTGTGATAAAAACTGGCTGCCCCTCGGGCCTGTACCAAATCAGAAGAAAATATCAATAAATTCCAAAGAACCAATAGCATAGAGACTATGTGGTCGGTCCACAATAATATAAAAATCACAAACCAAAAATGAGACCAAAAAGCTTAAAAACTATATTTTTGTAAAAGGAAAAATACACATCTAAATAGTTCTTATATTAAGGGACTCACACTTTATCCTTTGCTTTTGTCACTTAATAATTGATCATAAACATTTCTCTCATACCTTTACTAGTAAAATCTGTTCTAAAATATGATTTTTCAGGGCAGCATATGGATGGCATCTGATTACTTTAACCAATTTCTTATTTACGCACATTTACAGAAGTCTCAAATTTTAGCTATTATAAATAATGCTATAATGGACATGAAACATTAATATTTTTACCTCATTGTTCCCAAATGTGTTTTTCACCATTGAGTTCTTCTTATGTTTCTTAATTAGAATGTTTCCAACTGGAGACCAGTTTTACCACAACTTCGTCTGAAGGAAGAATAGCCACTAAAAACAACAACAACAAAGAAAACTCTTGTATTTTAGATCTTTCCAAAAATATCACATTGCTCAGGAAAATATTGAGCCAGGGGATAATGGTTTGTGTCACCATTTCAGAAAGAATAGGGAAAGGGGCAGTACTGATACTGCATGATCAGATGCCACCATTATAATTTTCAGGTCTCACACATCAACATGTAAATAACATGGGAGTTACTTCCTTTGCAGGCTGCCGGCAAATTGAAGGAACAACTACATTACTGAAGCTAAGCCAGCTAGAACAGCAAGGATGATCAATCAAACAATGATATGGGTTTCATTTCACACCGAGAAAACAAGCATTCCTAGATATCCACATATCATGGAAGACAATTCTGGAGACAGGAAATAAATGGGTAAGGCAAATCTAAGAGGAAGAAAATTGGATGAGGTTCATCAGGACTGAAAGTATTGGCAGTTCCAGGGCAGGGGTATTATCTGAGTGACCAGGTGAGGTGCATGTGAATATTGACACAGTCCACACTGCCTAACTCTGAAGGAAGTCACATGCAGCAAACTGCCTTGGCTCAAGCTTGGCAATAAACTTGGGTGGCCTTGGCCAAGTTCACCACGCCATAGCATCTCATAGGGATGTTATGAGAATAAAATGCAAAAAAAAACCCAAAAACATATAAAGCGTTGTGCGTGCCCAATAAGTATTAGTAATTATTACATAAACTTTGAAAGATTAAGAAAAGCCAGATGGCCAGCTGGGAAACACAAACAGGAACTAGATGTTGTTACTCTGCCCCTGTGATTAACTCTGTAGTTCATTTTGACACAAGGACATAAATTTGCTTCTACAACCACTTTTAAAACATTCTAAATTCTAAATTTAAAGTGCTATGAAATTTATGTGCAAGTTTCCAGTATAGAGTCTAGTCGCTTAAATAGATACACAATGTATCATGGCAAGCCGAGCTGTGGAACTGAGACCATAAGGCCTAGGTGCAGGTAGACCAGCGACTTTAAGGGACGTGAGATCAGGTCACCTGGGCCACCTGGAATGGGCGGCCTCTGATTGGAGGCTGACTGCATTCTTTCAAGTGGTGAGGATACAGACCCACTCTCCATGACTTGGCAAAAAATAATAAAATTGGTTTATATTTGCCAAATGCATTCCCTTGATGATGGCTGGATGCCAAAACATTGCTTTCTGGGGATTTTTGTTTTGTGTTAAGAGTTTGGCTTTGAAATATGGAAATTACCCTGAGGAGAGGCCACTAAGTAAGAACTGACGATCTCTCAGCATTATCGCCTACGGAGATTCCTTTCCACCAAGCCCACAGAACTCTTCCAGTTGGAGACGGCTTTAGTTTCCTTTCCATCGGAATTCAGTCTACAATGGACCTTTTTTTGGTTTTAATCCTCACCCGAGGATATTTTTCCATTGATTTTTAGAGCATGTGGAAGAGAGAGGGAAAGACAGAAAGAAATATCAATGTGAGAGAAACACATTGATTGGTTGCCTCCTGCACGAGCCCTGACCTGGGTTTGGGCTGGGAAGAAGCCTGCCACTGAGGTACATGCCCTTGACGGGAATCGAACCCTTTGGTCTTCAGGCTGATGCTCCATTCACTGAGCCAAACCGGCTAGGGCTACAATGGACCTTTTTTTGACTTCGTTATTTTCCTAGTGAGTATTTTAAAGCATCTTATTCATTTCCACAATTAACCAACAGGTTAACCATCTTTCCCTTTCTGAAAGCAAGTCTGATCCCTTTGTTCTCAAACCCCAAATATTATAATCCTAGAAATTGTGCATGAACAAGACTTATATTTCCAGAGATTTTTTTAACTTAAAAAAAAAAGTGCTGCTTATGGAGTGACTGTCTCCCCATGAATGGAGACTGCTTTCTGCCCAGAGAAGCGAAGGGGAAGCGAAATGGTTGCCTGGGGTTTGCTCTTTGCCCCTCTCCCTCCACCCCTCAGTGTGACTTGGTCTGTTTTGCACCTCTGGTTAGCAGCTGGATGCTTTGCCTTGGCAGAGAAATGTATTGTCTATTTTAATGCTGACCTGTGACGTTTTATCCACATTTTAAATCTTTTATCGCCTGTGGCTCCTGTGAGCCTTTCCCTGTTGTTAGCATTTATTTTTTCTGATTGGTATTGATTCTCTATTTTACCAAAGGGGTAGGAACCTACTGCCCAGTTGGCATGATTGCAAAGAATTTGACTGCTGTTTTCCTCCCACAAAAGAAGTATCTATAGCCATTTAATTATATAGTTTATTTTTAAAGCAAGAATGAAAGGATCACCTTTCACTTAAATTCAGCTCAGCGTGTTCTCAGAATGTTAAACATTCTCAGTCCCTTTGGATATTGAAATGGGAGGCCTCATCTGAAAGAAAATCAGTGCTTTGGGTTTTACCCAGTGTAACGTCACAAGCTTTTATTATATCCTGTTTTCTTTCTCCTGATAGAAATAGAGTGCATAACCTCACATACTGTCAAAGAGAAATAAATATGCTCTGTGGGAAAAATAACTCTCAGGCTTCCTAGTTGCAGAACAAATCCCACACCTTCCTTCCATCAGACACAGACTGTGTATCTTGGTGACTCCAAAACACCTTAAATGCCCAGACTGAAGCTGTTCCTGCATCTTATATCCAGAAGATAACAAGGTGTTCTCTGACAGTTGAAGTGAAATATAATAAAAAATGTTATGCGCAGGTAAGGTCCATAGAGGATAAGCAGGAATAGATGTAAACATTCACGTTGTCAAAGGACAAAATGGACGTATCCAGAGATAGTTGACCATCTAGGTTAGAGAGAAATGTTTCTTCAATGGGGAGTGACCCATTCTGGGCCACCTGCTCCCCAACCACCTCCATTCACACACGCCACTTACCCGTGGGCTTGGTTTTCCAGGAGTCTCCACCTTCCAGAAGCTCTGAAGCTCCAGCTAACCACATGATGCTGTGGCAATTTCAAAGGCTTCGTAGATGGATGAGTCACAGGGGGGAAGCTTGAGGACCAGAGGCTGGATCCTGCTGATGGAGAGGAGACTCCTCTGCACGCATGGAAAGGAAGTCGTCAGTCTGGTGCTTTCTGTGTTCTTGTCCACCCCAAGGAACAGACTCAGGTCTTGGGTTCTCTGGGAACGGTGGAAGTTTCACAGTGTGGCCTACAGCTCCCAGTCCTCCCGGGTCTCTTCCAAAACTCACCCACACCCTGGAATCTCCAAAGAGAGTTGATACCAACGTTGGCGCCAGGACAGGGAGCTGACTCAGATGCCTGCTGCACATCTCCCGCACTGTCTGGACAGCAGAAAACACCAAGACACTCCCATTTGGGGGCAATTTCAACAGCTCTGCCAGCTGACCCTTCCTTCAGGGGAAAGGGTGATTCCCTGGATGTCTACTGGAGGGAGAGAGACACACCGATCTGGGCAGAGCTAGGAAAATAAGCAAGAATGTCTTTACCCATGTCTTCTAGACCAGAGGTTCTCAACCTGTGGGTCGCGACCCCTTTGGGGGTCAACGACCCTTTCACAGGGGTCGCCTAAGACCATCGGAAAACACATATATAATTACATATTGTTTTTGTGATGAATCACTATGCTTTAATTATGTTCAATTTGTAACAATGAAAATACATCCTGCATATCAGATATTTACATTACGATTCATAACAGTAGCAAAATTATAGTTTTGAAGTAGCAATGAAAATAATTTTATGGTTGGGGGTCACCACAACATGAGGAACTGTATTAAAGAGTCGCGGCATTAGGAAGGTTGAGAACCTCTGTTCTAGACAGATGTGGCTCCAAATGCATCCATTGAAGCCACGAAGGTGCTGGGGGGAGACACATTATGGGTGATGCTTTCCTGCTGTTTTGCAAATTTTTGTGATGGTGATTTAACCATCCTCAAGTCTTACCAGCTTAACTGTAGTTAACATGTATACCACGTCCAGTAACCCTATTAGGACTCGCCTGTCCAACTGAAGGAGAAAGGAGCCTCAGCTTTTTGCTCCCAAGAGAGAACACTTTCTCTGCCACCCTTTTGGGCACCACCATTGCTCCTTAGTCCAATAAGAACCTACTCTTGAGCTAGCTCTTGAAGGGTTAGTAGAATTTGCCAACTGACATAGATGGGGATGGCATTCTCCGAAGTAGAAAGAGCATGTGCCAAGGTATATGGCTGTGGAAGGACAGAGCCCATCCTGGGAAATGGGAGCCATTTGCACTGACAGGCCCAGCAGTCATTTATTCCTTTGCTGTTCTGGACACATGATTGCTTCGGCAGCAGCCACTGGGAAGAAGGATGAAGGAAAGGATCAGGACCCACTCAGGATTCTAACCCATTCTGTGACACTCAGGGAGAGGATTTCTCCCCTTTTATGTGAAAGGAAATCTTAGTCACAACCACAGGAAGTATATGATATGAATTCTAAATAACACAGCTTTCTTAACTACAAGCTCCCAACTCCAAGAAATATTTCATTTCTTTTTAAGCATATAATTTGTGACGGCATCAGGAAGAATAAGGAGAAAAGCTTCTTTCGAGTATAATCATTCCTGGCTGGAAACTCCCCAATCCAGGATCCACCAAAAAGAAGTGTTGGGAGAGAAATGTCTGCTTGGACAAAAGAATTTGGGAAGCAGGTGTGTGGAAGGATGTGGTTAACTCGGCTTTTATCATATCAAACATCTAAGGATCCAACTGTGAAAATAAATGGAAATTATGTTAACTCTCAAAGTAAAGATCCTTAAACACACACACATAAATGTCAGGACCCACAAACTCATTCACACATTCAGATGTTTATGGAATGGCCATGATACGCCAGGGACAGTAGGAGGTGTTGGGATATAGCAAAAAAACAAAACAAAACAAAAAAACAAAACGCACAATGGAGCTTACCACAGAAGCCAATGTGGCGAATGTTCTAGGTATTGTGCTACAATTTATGTTCAATAACTCATATTCCAGAAACAAAAAGAAGCCTCGTAATCTGCATTGGAGAGGAAGAAATAACATAAGAGAGTAAACATGTCCTGCTCTTTCCTGTTTTTCTATTCAGATTCAGGTTCTCAAGGTAAATTATCCAAAATCGATTACACAGTGAAATGCCTAAAATAACTTCAAATTCACTATTTGGAAGCTAAAAAGATGAACTGAATTCAATGCTCAGTTTTCACAGGGTACACATAAATCCTGACTGTTAACATCAGCTGGTTTAACAGCCGGCATGAGTCTTACTGAACCATCCTCTTCCTTTTCTCTTATCCCCAGACACGATGTCATGACACCCTATCAAACCGACTCTCAGTGGCCTTTCCAAGGCTGCATCCGTCCTTTCCTCTCCCCGGAGCAGGCGCGCACATGCTCTCAGCTTAGGAAGGCTGAGAAAACCGAAGGCGTGTTTCCCATAGCACTTCAGCGCAGGGCCAGAACTTCACCGTCAATGTTGACTCACAGGGAAAGAGTAGCCAACCGGAATTGTAGCTGAAGAAATGAACGGCAAAGCCAGAGCTTATCTGCAGATGCCAGTTCTTTTTCTGTGCTGTTACGGGGTTCCTCCTCACCACTAACATGGAACACATCTTGTGGACAGCACGCAACACAATCAGAAAAACAATTCAAAAGGTTCTCTCGTTAATGGGGACATTTCCACCGGTGAAGACGAACCCAGGTCCAGCCCAAGAAGTTGTGACAGACACAAGTCCCCTCCCAAATGGGTGAGTGAGAATGGCACCTCCAGCCCCTTCTCATGCGCCCCCATAATTAATGTCTGCAGTGGTCACACCCTTTCTCACAGACGCCCTCGCCCCAAGCAGGGGGCTGGTGTGAGAACCCTCCAGCAGAGACACCCGATGATTTCAGCGTTGATGAGGAGCTCTTGAAGATAATCGTCTCTTCCTGTTTCGTCCCCTAGCAAGATTTCCCCTTCTTTAATTTGGTCACAAAGTGGTTTCCTTTTAAAAGGACTATTCGACTTTTGTAAAACCCACAAGAAGAAGCAGAGAATATGCACGCACCACAGAAAATGGGTACTCAAGTGCTAATAAATTTCATTGTCCTCTCGTCTCCGACGCTTCCACCACCAAACAAATCAAGTTCATCTGAAATCCGAAATCCTACTGTCCTTTGAAATCAGTCAGTTCTTGTTCAGAAAGGGAGAAGGGCAGGCGGGGGGCAAGGACGCCAGAGGGAGGGTTAACCACTCAGCCCTCCCCAGCCCCTAAAACAAAAGGTCATTTACAGTTTAAGCACCAAGAAACACAAGCCTCAGCATGGGACCTGGCTCAGACTCGCTGCCTGCCTCTTCTTGAGACGGAAGCTTTACTTCACTTGTCAAACCTAAGTTTTATTATAAAACGGTGTGAGGACAATGTCCAGAGTTTCATTAGTGCTTGGTCAATGTTGGCAGAAATGCTTTTAATAACAATTATTACAATAATGGGTAACTTTATCAATGTGTTACCGTGTACCAGGCACTAAGAATATCAATATGCTCACCGTTCTGTGAAGTAAATACTATCATCATCATCGGTTTTAATGACTAGACCACTCGAAGGAACAAAGATTAATAACTTGCTCAAAGTCACATAACTACAAAGAGACGAAGCATACTTGAACTTAGCGCAGCCAGGCTGAGAGGGGAACAGTCCCATGGACCCTCCTGCAATGATTGAAATGTCCTGTAATCTAAGCTGTTCAACACAGCGGCCCCTGGCCATGTGCGGCTGCCGAGCTCTTGAAATGTGGCTAGTGTGACTGAGAACTTGAACTTTTCATTTTAATTTAAATAGGCACATGTGGTTAGTTGCTACCATACTGGACAGCCCGGCTCAAGAGGCTACACTGTTAACTACCAAAGAGTAAGCACACCCCTGTGTGGACATGAGACCTCAAAATAAGATAGTAATAAAATATTAATTTACTTATACATGTGGCTGCATGTAGGAGGGGAATATTATCTTATTGCTAGTAATATACTATTGCCATCGTCATATTCTATCTCCTTCTCCATTGGAACAAACTTAATCTTTTAAAATCACAAATGTATTATATTGTGCTAAAAAGTCAAACAATCAAAAGTATATAACTTATTAAGTGTAAGTTCTCCACCACCACCACCCATCCCAATCCCCTGCAGACCAGAACACAAACTCTATGTCTATTTTGATTATTGTTCTACATTTTCTTTACTGAAACTACATTTCATCCATCCATGTTGAATGCATACATATCTAGCTCACTCCTTCCTAATAACTATTTTGTAATATGGCTGCACCATAATTTATTTATCAGGTCCTCTATTAATAGACTTTCTGGTTAAGTCTAAAATTTTGCCTTTAAAATAATACTGCAATGAGTGTACAATCACCATGGAGTTGCAGCTTTGGAAGACTGCTCCTAAAAGTGGTTCCACAGACATTTTCCTTCGTCTGCTCAAAAGATAGCCCCTCCCCATGTCTTCTTCGCTAACAGAATTGATTTGGTTCAGGGTCAACCTCCACACCACATGAGTCAGAATGAAGTCCTGATTGGTGTAGGCCAGTCACAGGGTCCCATCTCATTGGCAGTCATTGGTTCGTGGCTGGGCATCCAACTCGATTCTGCCCAATGGGAAATAGCAGAAAGCAGATGGGACCTTGAAAAGACAAGGGGCTCAGGGACATTCTTCTGTCACATCTAGAGTTGTGCAGCCTTCACAAAGCCATGAGAGGACTTAGTCCGAGAATGAGGCAAAGAAGCTGAGGATGGCAGAGGAGAAAGGTGGAAACCAACCGGATCATTAATGCCCTGGTGAACTGCCAGATTAACCAGCCCTAGAACCTCATTTCTAGGAGCTTCTTGTAAAGTCAAATAAGTTCGCTTTCCTTTCAGCCAGTTGAGTTTGGGTTTATATTACCTAGAGCCAAAGCTATCTTAACCTAATACAAATGGAATTACTGGTTGAAAGGGTATGCATGCATTTTTTCCTGATAAGCATTCTAAAGTCATTTCTGTTTAACCTTTTAATAGCATGATGCAGAAAGGAACTCAATGGCTTGGATCAGTTTCCATGTTTTGGATCAAGAGCTTTGCTGCTTCATTAGTCCAAGGCTATCTGAACAGGTCTTCCATCAGTAGCCCCGGCTTTCTGATGCACACAGATGATGCTGTAATAAACACAAAATAAGAAATCTGGCTAAAGATGAGAATCTTCCAAAGTTGTGCTTCCCAGCCCTTCTGACATGACACGTTTTAGGGCGCATAGGATAAATGGATCATGCTACGCCAAGCTGATGGTTTTCAGCCCAAGGGTTTCCACTGCCCTGGGTCCTGCCTGGCCTCCCTGAGGGCAGAGAATAACACTCTGACCCACCTGAAACCCATCCATGGAGCCTGATTGTGATTTGCTACTCCTGGGAGATTCATCATTTTTTTAGTTCTAAGCAACATATTTTTCCACATTTAATGTCTCTGAAATTAGGATGCGTCTTACAGCTGAAGCACACCTTACACGTGCTGTCAGCCAGACAGCAGCCATCGTCTCATTGACATTTTCTCCCTTTGCACCAATTCAATCTGGAAATCTTCTGTTGGTTCCTCTAGGAAGCTCAAGACAGCCCCCGCATCAGGTGGAGTTCTTTTTTTTTTTTTTAATTCATTTTAGAGAGGACGGGAGAAGGAGAGAGAGATAGAAGCATCAATGATGACAGAGAATCATTGATCAGTTGCCTCCTGTACGCCCTACACAGGGGATCAAGCCCACAACCTGGGCATGTGCCCTGACTAGGAATTGAACCATGACCTCCTGGTTCATAGATCTACGCTCAACCACTGAGCCACGCTGGCTGGGCTCAGGTGGAGTTCTTGTTTGATGGGCCCAGAGTTTCATGTTGAGATGCTGGAAAAGTTCTAGAAAATAGATGGTGGTGATGGCTGTACAACAGTGGGCATGTATTTGATACCACTGAAGTGTACACTTAACAATGACTAAAATGATAAATGTCGTGTAGTAATATATATATTACTACAACTTTTTTAAAGGCTCAGCATCAACCATGCAAAAAGAGGTTCATGGGCTTAGATGCAGAGACAGCAGTGGGGCATCCTTCTTGGGAACTCTGCTTTTTGACTTGCGCTCTTTTTAAAAATATATTTTTTTATTGATTTCAGAGAGGAAGGGAGAGGGAGAGAGAGAGAGAAACATCAACGATGAGAGAGAATCATTGATCGGCAGCCTCCTGCACACCCCACACTGTGGATCAAGCCCACACCCAGGCATATCCCTGACCAGACCTTCCTGGTTCATAGGTCGACGCTCAACCACTGAGCCACACCTGCCGGGCTTGATTCTCACTCTTGATGGCACAGAGGATGAGACTACGTGAAATGGTTAGACCCTGGAGGACTGTGCATATGAAGGAGTTCTAGGACTACTTCAAGCAACTTATTTCTCTGATAGCTTTCCTTGTTAGGTACACACAGGTGGGACACAAGACAAAAAACTCTGGTCTGGCAACTTTTGACAGTATTTGACCGTCCAGATGCACTCTCCGCCCTTTCCTACCCCCTGGAGGCTGATCTCGGTGAACTGTATTGGTCAGGCTCCTTGCTCTGGCTTCTAGTTGGGTTCAGCCAATAGGAGGCAATGGCAGAAGCCGGGAGAGCACGAGGAGAGGTCAAGGCTGTGGTTGGCAGTGGCTGCCTTCCTCCACCCAAGGCCACAGCTCCTGTCAGGCAGCTCTGTGCTTCCTCTAGGACATGGGTGGGCAAACTTTTTGACTCGAAGGCCACAATGGGTTCTTAAACTGGACCGGAGGGCCGGAACAAAAGCATGGATGGAGTGTTTGTGTGAACTAATATAAATTCAAAGTAAACATCATTACATAAAAGGGTACGGTCTTTTTTTTTTTTTTTTTAGTTTTACTCATTTCAAACGGGCCGGATCCGGCCCGCGGGCCGTAGTTTGCCCACGGCTGCTCTAGGATCTGTTCTTCACCCCTGGTGGCCTGGGAGTGGTACCTGCTCCCACAGCTGCCAGCCAGGCACCTCATTCCTCCTGGTTCGTTTCCCTCAACTCCACCCACACCCTTTGTAAATATCCTTTTCCTCAAACCCTCTTCAGTGCCCCCAGCTTGGGAGGGTGCTCTTCGTTTCTTGCTGGGGTTCTGATTGATTTTTTTTTAAATGCACCATTAAAAAAAAAGAATTTTAAGAGGAAAAAAATCTATACCTACATAAATCTAAAATAGATCTTTTTAAAAATTGAAAATCTGGTGATAGATAAGCACCGTGTCATAGTTTAATTAACCGAACTGCTTCTTTCTTAGTGGTGCATCTTACAATCATTGTCATCCGATCTGATGAGCGAGGGTAAAATCTCCAATAGGCCATAAAGAGTTAAAGAAATGTTTCCAATATTACACTTCCAGAATTAACCTGGGATTATAGCCAAACAAGTTTAATATTTCGAAATATCATACACAATGCAGTTTAGCGCCAATTTTATTCCCCAGGCGAATACCAGCAGCAAAATGTATGTAAGGGCCTCAGGAGCAGGCTCCCTGGGAAGTTCTTCCGTGTTGCCCCAGGCCCCTCCACCCCCCTCCCGGGCACCCCACTGTACATCACTCTAATAGCTTCATAACTGGCTAGTCCGCCCCCAAACAATTCACCCTTCCCTTTGCTGCCAGATGTATTTGCTAAAAAAGCAGAGCCGACCAGGCCATTTCCCCGCTTAAGATCCTTTAGCTGCTTCCCATGGCTTTCAGGATGAAGTTCACATTCTTTAACATACCACACAAGGCCTTTCAGGGTCTCCTGCCAATCTCCATAGCCTCATTTCCTGTCGCTCACTTACACGTGACGTGTTCGCCTGCCACACAGAAGGACTCGCTGACTCCTAAACACACCATACGGTCGCACATTTCCATGAGCCTGTACTTGCTGTTTCTTTGAACTAGAATGCCTTCCCCACCCTTCATCCACCTCCTACTCAGCCCTCACTATTCAGCTTAGTGACCGCTTCCTCCGGGAAGCCTTCCTGGATATTCCAGGTCGACTTACCGGCAGTTCGCAGCACCCTGTGCACGTCACACAACCTGAAACTGCTTCCATCCAGGGGCTTGCACCTGGTGGGAACTCAAAGGCTGTTGAATAAATACAGGGGTTTAGTCATTTTCTGCTTCTATGGCTTTCTTGTGCTGTATCAACCAGGACACTTTTTGAAGAAACTATTCTCTTTCTCAGGAGTCAATTCTGCCCAAGTGTCCAGTAGACTCAAAACAGCAAAATAATCCCCAAAGCCATGCTACCACAGGACCCTGGAGACGAACCCCACATGCGATGGGCAGGCTGAAGGTCTGCACTGAGCCACACCCCACTTGGGTTCAGTGCTTTTAACTTTGAGCCTAGACTCCCAGGCTTTGTGCTGCGCTGGAATCAGGTAACTGGAGTGATTGATACACAGCACAGCATAACTGCTAAGGTCCTGGACTCTGGTCCAGACTGCCTGGGTCTGTACCTTGCTTCTGCCACTGACGAGCGATGTGCCTTGGGCAAGTTATTATGCCTCAGTTGCCTTATCTGTAAGATGGGAATGATGTCAGCAGTACTGACCAGAGTAAATGACGTAATATATGTGAATGCGTTACAACAGCGCCTGGCACAAATTGAGTGCTGTCTTAACTACTAGCTTTCCCCCCCACCCCCCACCCCTATTAAATGGAAAAAGGAGAAGCAGATCTCTGGGAAGTTCTTCCGTGTTGCCCCAGGCCCCTCACACCCCTCCCGGGCACCCCACTGTACATTACTCTAATAGCTTCATAACTGGCTAGCCCGCCTCCAAACAATTCGCCCTTCCCTTTGCTGGTAGAAAGCTACTGTTGGCTGTCCTAGTGCCCACGTAATGAAGTCCCAGATCAGAATCCTCAGCCCCGTGTCTAACACTACGGCGTCTGCTGAAGGGGCAGCGTCCTTCCACCTGGTTCTTCTGAGGCTACCGAAGCGCACACATTTTTATTCCTCACATGTCTCATAGAGCGGTGTGAGCAACGAGTTCTGCCTTGTTCTCTTCCCGCCCACAGCTTTTGTTAGTTGTAAGATTTCTACGTCTGGAGTGGTTATCCATGAAACCTCCCTGTGCAGACAGCCACACGATTAAGAAAAATTTAAGTCAAATAACGAAAAGTCTAGCAAAAAAATAAAAGTAATTCCTGAAATTACATGTAACCTACATGGTGGACTCCTCTGTCTCCTGGGGATCCCAAGAGCGATGTGTCCAACCCCCACCCCACGATTCCAAGAATGTTTGAGAGCGCTTGGCAGTTCTTTGGAGTAAACACTCAGAAATGCAAGGTTACCTAGAATCTTGCTGCTGAAGATGGGATTAGACGGCACACAGGCGAGGAACCAGCAATGTGGTTCCCTCGCCCCTCGTGGAAGATTTTCCAGTACCTCCCATTTTCCAACCTTTGCAATTGAAATTAAAAAATGCTTTAAAGAAAGGGGGGATGTCTACCAATGCTTTGTGATAGTTTTTGTTGCACCCATTATTGGGTTTATTCGTCTGAAATGTTGAAAATAAAGACGGGAGGGCCTGGACCCCACAAAGCAGGCCCTCAGACCGTTGGAGGGCCGGGCCCGGAGCCCCGTTCTATCAGCACCTGCCTCCCCCGTGCTCCCTGCTCTCCCTTCCCCAGCATGCTTCCATCCTGGTTACATTTTTATTGGCTGCCTCTGGCGGTATGACCAAGAGGACCGACATTTTTGGCTTATTTTGCTCACTGCTGCATCCTTAGCATCTAGAGTAACACCTGATACCCAGCAGGTGACAATACACAGGTTGCTGAATGACTGAGCTCTGAGACAATGCAAGGTTTACAGTAGCATCCCAGACTGCCCATGTTCCTAGCTCCTACTCCCTCATCTTTGCACCAGAGTTAACCACAGCCCTCTTGTCTGGTGAGTCTTATTCACCAGTGGTCACAAGCAGGAGACAAAGCAAAGGATTTCTAAGCAAATCACATAAGCATACGTCAATCCCGATACAATCATGGCAGGGGCTCCGGACCTTACCCTCCTTTGGAGGCTCTGAGGCTCATTTCTGCTTGGGTGACGGCTCTCCCAGTCAACCGCTCCACCCAGACCCTCAGAGAGCCAGTGCATTCTCTCCCACGTGCGTTCTCTCCCAAAGATGGTTTAAGATTTGTCGGAGGGCCATATTTCCAGAGTCTCTCATGGACATTTAGACACAAAACTCAGGGGAGAGAATCCTTTTTACAAGTAAGCACATCTTACATCTCAAATGAATACAAGGACATGAGTTCGAGTCACTTTATTTTACGGCACAAATATAACTCAGCCACCTTTTGGGTAAAGGATTGAGAAAATGAAGCAAAACAGTCACTGATGCAAGGTGGGAGGATGGGTAACAGCTGCGTAAAAGAGAACACAGGTTCATCCGTTCCCCGGTACCACCCCTCTCCCAATCGGCCAACTGGAACAGAACCAAGTAGAAAGATGGTGACTTTAAAAATCAAGAACCTCTCAGACACACACAGGCACCCTTCAAGCTTTAAAACATCCCACAAATTTTGTCAGGAGTGAGGCCCTCCCTTACTTTATCAAACGCATGGCACAGCAACCATTTCCTTCTTGGTCACCACCTGTGCCCAGTGCCTGGCACCCAGCAGGCACGCCATAAATATTTGTTGGATAAATGCCATTGTTAATAAGGAGTTTTTGTAATTCCTTGGATCAATCAGCTCTCCAGCCAAAAGCTCATAAAATCAAAATAGGTCAATGTCGATGGAACTGGACTAGAATTCTGGGCCAGTCCCTGACCCATTGCACAGAGCGGTGGGTCTATGGCTAGGAACTCCCCACCCAAACCCACATTCCAGTAGGGAAGCAGCGCAGTCTCCAGGCAAAGTATCTCCACCGCCCCAAAGGGTACGTAAACCCCCCACCCTCTCATAAAACCTATTTTAAAAACCAAAAGTGAATTGGACCTAAATCAGAAACAGGATTGAGAAGAGACTGCCAAACTCAACCCTTGCAGGACCTCATTTACCTTTCCCTTGAGTAAAAGGACCATTACCCCTGGCTTTGCACAGACATTGCCTTCTAAGGTAGAGTTTAAATTCCTGTAAGGAAGGCACTCCACACCCACACACCCATTAATAAACACGCAGCTCTCCTCCCTCAATAAGTGAGGCCGGTCTTCGGAGTACCTTTTAAATACTCCTGAAAAGCCCAAAGGTTTGTTGTTGTTGTTTTAAACCAAAACATTCTGCAGTCAGGAGTCCACCAAGGTAAGATGAAGTGAGGGAATTGGACAAGTTCCCCGAGCACCCCTGGGACCCCCTCTGGCCTCGCCCTTCCTCACTCCCCCCCCCCCCCCCCCCAGGGAAAGGCGCAGCGACGTGGCCACCAGGGCTGTCCTGTCTGAAGTCCGAAGGCATCGATGCCCAGGCGGCGGCGGCGAGCACGGTCCCTGGAGACAAAGTTCTGTAGTGCACTGACTGCTATCATACTCAGAGTCGGAGTGTCTCAGAACTTTGCCTCAAAAGACCAAGCAGACGTCTTCCTCCGGCGGCTCCTTCCTGCAGGTGTGCTCCCCACCCCCCGCGAAGACAAAGAAGCATAACTCCTTAAAAGCAATTTAGCCCAGGATGCGCCCGTTAATGGAACGGGTCATTAATTATGGAAAGTTACCGCCGCAGTCAGCAGGAGCAAATGCCCCACAGAAATGCCGTTGGAACAGCCCGGTTCGACCAAGTGTGGTCGCAATGTCACAGCAAACGGGCTGCCAGAATCACACCCGCCCTCCCCTCCCCGCCCCACCCCGCACGCACCCCACCTCCCCCGCACGCACCCCACCTCCCCCTTTGGCAAGCGGCTAACTCCCAAACAAGCGGCTAACTCCCAAACTTGTGGCAACTTTTTACCTTCCTGTCTGCAGAGTTGGTGGGGGAGGGGGGCGCACTAGGATGAATTCTCGGAGCTGGAAGAGTTTTAAAAAGGGGCGCAGACAGGCCGGGAAATGCCCCGCAGATGGGACGGCCCAGGAAAGCAGGGCTTTGCGGCGCCTCCAAGAGTCTCCCCTTCCCCCAGCCATTCCCGCTGCTTCATTCTCGGTCCTCCCGCGCCCGGCCCCGAACTCGGATCCCTGCAGTCGTCTCCCCTCCGCGCCACCACCCACTCCGCGGGGTTCTCCCTGCCCCATTAGACAGAAAGCTTCCCGCGGACCCCCGTCTGCACTCAACCGTCCCTCTTGCAGCGCCTCCAACGCTGCCCCTCGGCTTTCAGTCCCCGCCCGCACCCCGGCCCCGGCAGCAGAAGCGACCCCCTCCCTCCCACCCCGACGGCCCCCTCCCCCTACGTACCGCGGCGCACAGCTGGTGCACCCGTGCAACAGGTCTGGAAAGTGTCTTCCCCGCCTCCCC